>NW_024068389.1:0-161588 GCF_009389715.1 Phoenix dactylifera | reverse complement strand
AGGATGGGAGACTCTACTAGATCTACGAGGTGGTTGAGGACTCGTGTACTGGCCTCCTTATGAATAGGTTCTATAGGATCCATGACTCGTTGCTTTTCAGAGACTTTCTCTTCAAGCTCAATTTTCCCTCCCACTGCCTCTATCAAGGATAAACTGATTTCCAAGAAGATGCCATGACGGCTCACAAACACATTGTGATCCCTCTGAGACGTAAAATTGTATCCTAATGACTCTTTAGGATATCCTATAAAACGAGCACTTATGGTCCTAGCTCTAACTGTCCCGCCCTGTAGTCGCTTGACGTGGGCCGGACATCCCCCCAAATCTTGAGATGACCCAGACTTGGTTTCTTACCATGCCATACTCTCATACGGTGTGGTAGGAACGGATTTAGAGGGAACTCTATTCAATAAATAAATCGCTGTGAGTAGGCATCTCCCAAAGGAACATAGGTAAATCAGTGAAGCTCATCATGGACCTGACCATATCCAATAGGGTCCGATTTCTCCTCTCTGACACCCCGTTGAGTTGAGGTGTTTCCCGGAGGTGTCCATTGTGAGACTATGCCGTTTTCTTTGAGATAGTCCCGGAATTCCCCACTAAGGTATTCTCCTCCTCGATCTGATCGAAGAGCCTTAAGAGGTTTTCCAGTTTGTTTTTCTACTTCATTCTTGAACTCTTTGAACTTTTCAAAAGGATTCAGACTTGTGTCTCATAAGATACACATACCCATACCGTGAATAATCATCGGTAAAAGGTAATGAAGTAAGAATAACGTCCCCTGGCTAGCACATCGAATGGGCCACATACCATCTGTATGTACTAGGGTAAGTATTTCAGTGGTCCTCTCCCCATGTTCTACCAAAGGGTAGTCTGGCCATCTTTCCTTGAAGACAGGACTCGCAAACTGGATATGACTCGGAAGTCAATGAGCCTAAGAGCCCATCTTTATCCATTTTGTTCATTCTATCTTCTCCAATATGGCCAAGTCTGAGGTGCCACAAATATCTTTTGGTTTATCTCATCTCTGGATCTTTTGGATCCTTTGGCACTCACATCTTGCTCGGTAACATTCACAGATACATCCATATGTAAATGGTAGAGACTGTCAATCATAAAACCACGTGCGACTATTTTATATTCTCAAATAAATAGAACAGCAGTCTTTGTCAATGTAAAAACATGACCTTTCCTGTGCTAGACATGAAACAGAAATCAAATTTCTGCTAGCAACAGGTACATAATAGCAGTCTCTAAGTATTAAACTAAATCCAGACGGTAGTCCGCAGATGGTAGGTGCCACACAGCCACAGCAGCAACTTTTGCCCCGTTGCCAACCCGAAGGGTTACCGCCCTTCCGCCAGCCTTCTACTTTCCTTTAGACCCTGCATGGTAGTGCACAAATGAGCACTAGAACCAGAATCTATAACCCACTAGAAGTAGAAGAAACCGTTAGATTAGTTTCAATTATGAGCAAGTCTATACCTTCTGAAGGTGTGTCACCTTTCTTGTTCTTCAGGCTCTCGAGGTATGAAGGACAGTTTTCTCTTCCAGTGGCCTTCGACATTGCAGTGGAAAACATTTTCCTTTGTCGTTAGCCTTTTTCTTTTGAACTTCCTTCTTTGGCTTCTTGTCTTTCTTCTGCTTCTTTGTAGGCTTCCTTTCTTCCAAGTAGACTTTCTCTTGAACCAGAAGTCAACTCAGCAGCGAGGACATTGCCCCTTGAACCTTTCAAGCCTCCCTCAGCAGTTACCAACATGTTGATTAGTTCAGTCTTAGTGCATTCAATCTTATTCATGTGGTAGTTTACTATAAACTGACCAAATGAATCAGGAAGTGCTGTAGGATCAAATCCACTTGCAATTCCTTGTGCATGTCCATACCGAGCTTCTCAAGCTCCTCTAGGTCCTTGATCATGGTCAGACCGTGATCATGGACAGACTGCCCTTCGCGCATTTTTCGCTTTGAAAAGCCTCTTGGACACTTCAAAACGAGCTGTGCGACTCTGCTCACCATACAACTCTTGTAGGTGTGCCAGTATGTCCCTAGCAGTCTTTATATTTTCATGCTGGCATTGGAGTTCATTAGACATAGATGCCATCATATAGCATTTTACTCTAATGTCATCATCCAACCACTTTTTATGCATCTCACGCTGAACATCAGTGGGACGTGCTGGTAATGTGGGGATATCTGAATCGAGTATATAGCCTATCTTCTCACAGTCCAAAACTATTTTGAGATTTCTAAGCCAGTCCTTGTAATTGGTTCCGGTCAGTCGGTTGGTCTCAAGAATACGGGTCAAAGGGTTTGAAGCCGACATTGTATCTGCAGAGAGTAAAGATTCTAGTTAGACTTTTGTACTTGATCCTAATCTGTCCTAAGGTCCTTTAGAACAAATGTGACTCCCACTATTTTCTCGAATTCCTCACACTCTCCTGGTAGGAAAACGGAAATTCCACACGACTAGGGTTTCTAGTGGGTACTGCGGTCCCACCAATTTACATGCCACCTCACCTAACAGTTATATGGTGAACATAGATGGATGAGTGTACAACTCTTGTACAATGCTTCTCAAGCATGTTGCAGTGCAACTTGGTCTCTAAGCCATGAAGACCTCACCTAACAGTTATTGGTCCCATTTCTTAGTTAAGTCAGACCCACCGTATAACCGTAGGAATAAAGTCGTCATTGGGTCCTCACCTAACAGTTATTGGTGCCCAACCCCACCTTTACCCTACAACATCTCATGTCTATAGAGAGGTCCAGCCCCCCAATGCAACTTGACCACTGTATCCAGCCGAGACAAGTCAACATCAGAAAGGCCTTAGCAGCTCTACTACAGTGGAAGACCTATTGACTTAATATTGGTTAATCAGGTCTTAGTGTTTGCCAACTTGAGCCTTTTATAAGAGGTAATCGAACAATTGGCCAGGTAAGCAGGTGGGAGGCTCCCCTTACTCAGAGAGTAAGGTCCTAATTAAGTAACCACCTTTCATGCTTTCCTAGACACCAATTAGATCAATTTAATCTAATATGACTTGCTCATGTCGGTTCACTCTCGACTTGATTGAGGAGGTTTTGATTTAGGTCTCAATTGGGTTTGCTACATCACATGTAGACCTATCTACCCGACTCTCATTCACATCACATGCAAACGGCGCATTGCAGGCAGTTATAATCGCGGCAATAATTAAAGCTAAACTTTAACTAGGTGATGATCATGGATTCTAATTAGGTCGTATTACAAGCACATGCACATCAATCGATCAAGTGGTCTTCAACTCTTGAATTGGATCCAAGCTTCCTTGATTCGATCCTTGATCAACTCTTGATCCCATCGCCATCAACCGCTTAGACCCCTGTTCATCTCATGCATCGTCTTCGACTTGATCGTTGATGTACATCACATCACAGAAATACAACCAGATGTAAAATAAAAATAAAAATAATTTACATCTTCTTTTAGGAGGCACGCAGGCCTCTCAAAACATCAAATAAGATGCATGCAAGCATCTGAAAAAATTACATGACATCGCAGATCACATCGCAGGTCATTACATTTGATACCAAAAGGGGTTGAATCCTATGATCATCACCGTATGCTACAATTATATTTTCAGATCTGAAAACTAACTGATTATATCATGACATAGGTCGCTGATCATGCTAATCATGATTCTAAACTTTGTAATCCCATTAACAATGCAATTAGAATCATCTTTTATCACATAAAAATCAGCATGTAAAAAATCAGCACCCCTGAAAAAATCTGAATGCAGAATTTTTCAGCATGCATGATCATTTTAATTTTCAGATCTAATATGCCTTTAGATATTTAATTCTTACCTTAATCTACGAAGCCTAGGCTCTTGTGGAGTGATTGATTAAAACCCCGTTTGATTTTGATGAGCTCAAAGCATTTGAGTATATCGTGTGATTACTAATGAATTCAATTGAGTGTTTCAGTGAAAATCCTGCTCAAGTGTTTCTAGACATGGTTTACAGTATTTTGGGATAAGTTAAGAAGTCTGCTGAACCAATGTCTGAGACTCGAGTCGACTCCCGAGTTTCACGAGTCGACTCCAAGCGTATCAAGGTCACTGGCACGAGCTCGAGTCGACTCCTAATCAGTATGAGTCGACTCCGACTGAAAACAGACAGAAGGATAGAAGAGCAGTCTTTCAGATCTGAGATTCGAGTCGACTCCAGTGGAACGCGAGTCGACTCCCAGCGGTGCACAAAGAAAAAGTCAGAGAGTGTTTTATGGACTCTGAGATTCGAGTCGACTCCCGCATTACGCGAGTCGACTCCAAGATTGTGCGACCATCAACAGAGAAAACCATGTTACTGCCACTGAGATTCGAGTCGACTCCCAGACAGCTCGAGTCGACACCAAGACAAGCTTCACGTCAAAAGGCAGAAGACCAACTTTCGGAAACTGAGAGCCGAGTCGACTCCAAGGAAGTTCGAGTCGACTCCAAGACTGGATGAGCCAAAAGACAGAGAATCGGGAGTTCGGGCTCTGAGATTCGAGTCGACTCCCAGGACAGTCGAGTCGACTCGAGAGGGCAAAATTCAAATTTGTATCCACGGTCTACAGAGGAAAAGCCGACTCCAAAATTGCCAGGTCAGCGCCAGAAGTTGGCGAGTCGACTCCGGGCCAAGACGAGTCGACTCCCAGTCGTGACGGCAACTTTAATTCAAACTTGGAACAGTTGCCGAGTCGACTCCTGAAAAGCTTGAGTCGACTCCCGCTACAGCCGAGTCGACTCCTGATCGCGCGAGTCGACTCCAACCCACCAACGGTCACATTGTCAGGCTGCGCAGAGTGTGCAGAACGGCCAGAAAAAGTGGAGTAACGGCTAGTTTCCGTGGGGGTTGGCTTAAATAGCCACAGAAGACTGTAGCAAAATAGAGAACATACATTCCACTCCAAGCATTCAAGTCTTCAAGCTTTGCAAGTGCTCTTCAACGAGAAAAAAGGGGAGATCAGCATTTACTGCGCCACCAACTTCTCCCCAGCATTCAAAGCTTCCTCCTCCTACATTCAAGTCGATCACTCATCCAAGAGGAGACCAGAGTCAAGAAGCCATTCCTCTACTTAAGCTTAAAAGCGTTTGAGGGCTTCTAAACTCATCCTTGAATATATTGTTTCATACCTGCTTTTGAGAAGCTTATTTTCTGTTTTCTTTCTACTACGTGTATTTACTTGGTTCAATCGGGGGATTGAATCAAGGGGATAAAGGTTAGTTGGTGAGCCAGTTTTAAAACCAACGTGTGAAAGGGTTTGATTGTGAGCCCGGGAAAACAATCGGGGTTGGTTCTAGTCGGTGAGCCTGGGAAAACCGACCGAGTTCGTTGTTAGCTCGTAAAACAACAAGTTTGGTTGTGAGCTTGCAAAACAACCGGCTGTAATCCAAGGGGGTTATAGTGTATTCCCAAGAGAAACTTGGGGAGTGGACGTAGGAGCAAGGGATAGCTCCGAACCACTATAAAACTTGTGTTTGTGATTGATTGTCTCTTCCTCTTCTCATTTCATATTGCTCACAGCACATAGTAATTAATTAAATAACTTGGCATAGTTTTTAATTAATCATCCATAACGTTTTAAATTATCCAAATTGTTTTAAAACCCAATTCACCCCCCCCCCTCTTGGGTTGTCTATCTGGGCAACAAGTGGTATCAGAGCCAAAAACTCTTCCACTCAAGAGTTAAAAGATCAAAATGACAACCCCATTTGGATCTTCTCACATTGAGGGTCAGTCCACCCAAAGACCCCCTTTCTTCAATGGATCCGACTACTCATACTGGAAGGCTAGGATGAAAATATTCATCCAAGCCCAAGACTATGAGATGTGGACCATTGTTGTAAATGGCCCATACATCCCATCCATATATATAGATGGTGTCAAGGTACCCAAACTAGAAACGGATTGGGATGAACATGACATGAGGAAGGCACAATTAAACTCTAAAGCAATGAATGTCTTCTATTGTGCCTTAGACCGTAATGAATTCAATAGGATTTCAACTTGTAATTCAGCAAAAGAAATTTGGGACAGACTTGAAGTGACCCATGAGGGCACGAATCAAGTCAAGGAATCCAAAATAAACATCTTGGTTCATAAATATGAACTATTTAAAATGGATTCAAATGAAACTATCACATCCATGTTCACTAGGTTTACTGATATTGTCAATGGCCTAAAAAGCCTTGGCAAGAACTATACTAACAGTGAGCTTGTCAGGAAAATCCTTCGATGTCTACCGAGGTTGTGGGAAGCTAAAGTGACAGCGATCCAAGAAGCTAAAGACTTGAACAAGCTTCCACTTGAGGAGCTCCTTGGATCCCTGATGACTCACGAACTCACCATGAAACAACACGAGGAAGAGTCTTCCCATAAGAAAAAGGTAATAGCTTTAAAATCTACTTCTTCTAACAAGGACTTATCTTGCAGCAGCAGCAGTGAAGAAGAAGAAGATGAGGAAGATGGTGGTGAGGCTCTTCTTGTGCGCAAATTCAAGAAATTCATCAACCACAAGAAGTCCTATCATCAAAGGAGAGGGCCCTCAAATTTCTACCGGAAGGACAAAGGTAAGGAAAGAGAAAACGAGGGGATTGGATGTTACGAGTGCAAGAAGCCGGGTCACATAAGAGCTGAATGCCCCTTACTGAAGAAGGGGAGTAAGTACAAGAAGAAGAAAGCTCTTGTCACTACACTATCCGACTCCGACTCATCATCCTCCTCTTCTGACGAGGAACAAGAAGAAAAGGCCAATTTCTGCTTCATGGCCAACGAAGACGAGGTAACTTCCGATACGCATCCTGATTTTTCTTTTGATGAACTTTATGATGCGTTCAATGAATTAATGATTGAGTATAAGAATATAAATGTTAAAAACAGAGAACTAAAAGTAACTAATCAAACTTATATTCATAAGCATGATTCATTAATTAAGGATAAAGATAATCTTACCAAAGAAAATCTAGAACTTAAGACAAGCAATCAACTTTTAATTAAGAAGACTAACACCTTAACTAAAGATAATGAAAAACTAACTAAGGAACTTTCAAACCATAAACAAGTCTTAAACAAGGATCTAACAAAAGAACTAAATGATTTAAAAACAGAAAATCAAACATTAACTAAAGAACTTAACAAATACAAACCCTTAGTTGAAAAATTTACATATAGTTCAGAAAAGTTAAACATGATACTAAATAGTCAACGTGCAGTATTTAATAAAGCAGGCTTAGGGTACAAACCAAGGAATAAGCAAAAACTTCTTAGTAATTTCTTTGTTAAAGCTGGGGAAACAAAAACTAAGAAAATCACCTGTTTCTGTTGTGGAAATATAGGACATAAAGCAAATACATGTGACTATAGGAAAAGGAAAACTAAAAGAAAAATTAAAAGGGTATGGGTTCCAAAAGGAACCAACTTGACTAACCATGAAGGACCCAAGAAAACTTGGGTACCTAAGATGACATGATTTGCTTGTGTAGGAGTGTCTTGCAGCCAAGGTCAACAAAAATTGCTGGTATTTGGATAGTGGCTGCTCAAGGCACATGACGGGTGATAAAGACCAATTTTTCACCCTTGAAGCTAAGAAGGGAGGTGTTGTGACGTTTGGAGACAACAACCAAGGTCACATCATTGGCATTGGTAAAGTTCAAATCACCCCTTCTACTTTTATAGATAATGTTAGATATGTTGATGGTCTTAAACATAACTTGTTAAGCATTAGTCAATTATGTGATAAAGGATATGATGTTATGTTTAAACCATCACTATGTATTATAACAAATCCTAATGATAATAGTTTGGTCTTTAAAGGGATTAGACGTGGAAATGTATATGTTGTAGACCTAGAAGATCTTGCAAAACATAACCAATGTCTAGTTGTAAATGAAACCAAAGAAAATGATGCTAGTTGGTTATGGCACCGTAAGTTAGGTCATGCAAGCATGGACACAATAACTAAACTAGTTAAAAGAGACTCCGTGATAGGTTTGCCAAAATTAAAATTTGAAAAGAACAAAATCTGTGAAGCATGTCAATTTGGCAAACAATCTAGGAATTCTTTTAAATCCATAAAATGTGTCTCTACCTCTAGGCCTCTAGAATTATTACATATGGACTTATTTGGTCCTACTAGAACAACAAGCCTAGGTGGAAATAAATATGGTCTAGTTATAGTAGATGATTACTCTAGGTACACATGGGTCATGTTTCTAGCGCATAAGGATCAAGCATTTTCTATGTTTAAGAAGTTCCACAAGGAAGTAACAAATGCTAGAGAATCCTCAGTTATAGCTATTAGAAGTGACCATGGTACCGAATTCGAAAATCAATTATTTGATGAATTTTGTAGCAAAAAGGGGATAACCCATAATTTCTCAGCACCTAGGACACCACAGCAAAATGGAGTTGTTGAAAGGAAAAATAGAACACTAGAGGAAATGGCTAGAACGATGTTATGTGAAAGTAACCTCCCTAAGTATTTTTGGGGAGAAGCCATTAATACTTCTTGCCATATATTAAATAGAGTTCTATTAAGACCCATCATAAAGAAAACACCATATGAACTGTGGAAAAACAGAAAACCAAAGGTTAACTATTTTCATGTTTTTGGATGTAGGTGTTTTGTACATAATAATGGGAAAGATAATCTAGGGAAATTTGACCCTAAATCTGATGAAGGAATATTCCTAGGTTATTCTACAACTAGTAAAGCCTATAGAATCTTTAATAAAAGAACTCTAGTTATAGAAGAATCCATACATGTTGTTTTTGATGACTCTAGTGACATCTCATCTAGTAAGAAGGTTAATTTTGATGATGATATTGAAATACTTGAAGAAAAGATAGATGAGATGGGATTACGAGATGATAATCAAAAGTTGATTGAAGGAGAATCATCAAACCAAGAGCCTATAGTGGATCATGGGCTAACTAAAGCTTGGAGGTATGCTCACGGGCATCCTAAGGAACTAATTCTAGATGATCCATCACAACCGGTTAGGACTAGAGCATCCCTTAGGAATATGAATAATCATCTAGCCTTTGTTTCACACTTTGAGCCCAAACATATAGAAGAAGCCGAAAATGATGTAAATTGGATAAATGCAATGCAAGAAGAACTAAACCAATTTACTAGAAACAAAGTGTGGGATCTAGTAGAGAGACCTTCTGAATATCCAATTATTGGTACAAAATGGATATATAAAAATAAGCTAGATGAAAATGGAATTGTTATACGGAATAAGGCTAGACTAGTAGCAAAGGGTTATAATCAAGAAGAAGGTATAGACTTTGATGAAACCTTTGCTCCCGTAGCTAGACTTGAGGCTATTAGACTATTATTAGCATATGCATGCTCTAAAGATTTCAAACTATTTCAAATGGATGTAAAGAGTGCATTTTTAAATGGGTATATTAATGAGGAGGTGTATGTAGAACAACCTCCTGGTTTCGAAAATCATCAATACCCTAATCATGTGTATAAACTAAACAAAGCACTTTATGGGTTAAAACAAGCACCTAGAGCATGGTATGAGAGACTTAGTAAATTCCTATTAGAACATGAATTCTCTAGGGGAAATGTAGACACAACATTATTTCTGAAAAGACAAAATAAGGATATGTTGTTAGTACAGATTTATGTTGATGATATCATTTTCGGTGCCACTAACAATCGCCTCTGCGAAGAATTTGCTGATTTGATGCAGAGTGAGTTTGAAATGAGCATGATGGGAGAACTGAACTACTTCCTCGGGCTTCAAATCAAACAATCTGAAGAAGGCATCTTCATCAATCAAGCAAAATATATCAAGGAGATGCTCAAGAAGTTTGATATGGAGGGAAACAAATCAATCAGCACCCCCATGAGCTCATCATGTAAGTTAGACCAAGATGAATCAGGTAAATCCGTCGATCAAAAACTTTATAGAGGTATGATAGGTTCTTTACTGTATCTTACTGCAAGTAGACCTGATATTATGTTTAGTGTGTGCATGTGTGCTAGATATCAGGCTAATCCTAAAGAATCACACCTAGCTGCAGTTAAAAGAATCTTTAAATACTTAATAGGAACTAAGAACATAGGACTGTGGTACTCTAAAGAATCTAGCCTAAACTTAATAGGGTACACAGATTCAGACTTCGCTGGATGTAAACTTGATAGAAAAAGTACCAGCGGGTCTTGTCAATTTCTAGGAGAAAACCTAATCTCATGGTTTAGCAAGAAACAAAACTCGGTTGCATTATCCACTGCAGAAGCTGAATATGTTGCAGCCGGGAGTTGTTGTGCTCAAATCTTATGGATTAAACAACAATTAGAAGATTATGGCATTAAACAAGATGAAATCCCCATTAATTGTGATAACACAAGTGCCATAAATCTAACTAAAAATCCAATTCAACACTCAAGAACTAAACACATTGAGATAAGACATCACTTCATAAGAGATCATGTATTGAATGGTGATGTGTC
This sequence comes from Phoenix dactylifera, assembly GCF_009389715.1. Lineage (NCBI taxonomy): Eukaryota > Viridiplantae > Streptophyta > Magnoliopsida > Arecales > Arecaceae > Phoenix > Phoenix dactylifera. The sequence continues at coordinate 151,087 of NW_024068389.1, read as the reverse complement.
ACTCCACTTTGTGTGTACTGATAATCAATTAGCAGATATTTTCACAAAACCCCTAAGTGAAGAGAGATTTAGTGTGCTTAGAAGGGGATTAGGAGTGATTGATCCATCCTAGTGGGAGTTACCACTAGATTAATTGATTTTAATGATGAGAATGAGGTTAAAAGAGAGTTTCTATTCAATGATCATCATATCAGTCCTTAATTAGGTGATTTTCCCTCATTTGGCGCGATTATAGCAAGAGTTTTAAGTGCGTGCCAAGGTTAGAGACGACTCGAGTAAGTTTCAGAGCCGGCTCCTAAGGGGGAGTCGACTCGCGCATTTGCGGGAGTCGACTCGCAAAGCTGGCAGCAAAAGGGGAGTCGACTCGCGCATATTCTGGAGTCGACTCGAGGTCGAGTCGACTCGCGACTCAGGGGAGTCGACTCGCAGTCGGGATCCGACTTTTTAACCCTAGGTTTGTCGTTTCGCAAACACTTTTCCTCAAGCCGCCACTGTTCACAAAGCCCTAGAGCCGACTCCTAGGTCATCCCCGATCGTCTCCAAGCCTTTTTCCCGTCGATTCTTCGCCGGACATTGAGTTTCCATCCGTTCCTAGGTCATTTCCGGTCCGTCCCGAGCTTCCTCTGTCCGTCCTTCATCGTCCTCAAGGTATTTTTATTCCCGTTTAGGTCAAGATGCCTCGTAAGGCCGTCGTTAGGAAGAGGTCCCGTCCCGCGGCCGTTCCCGAGCGGCGCTCCAAGGCGCGGCATGATCCCGCGAGGCAACCACCTCCGGATCGTTCCCCGCCTAGGGAGGTTCATGTTAGGCCATTGGCCGGGAAGGCCGTCTCCACCGGGAGGTATGTCGATTTTGACTTCCTCTCCCGGGAAGGGTTCACCATAGGCGATAGGCTTAGAGCCCAGGGTCTAGAGTACTTCCTCACCTTGGACCTTCCCACCTATCCTGGCCTAGTTCAAGAGTTCTATAGTACCGTCCATCGGGGAGATGGAGGTATTGAGGGCACGGTATTAGGTGTCCCATTACGTGTCACGGAGGATCTCGTTGCCCATATCCTCCACCTTCCACTGGTAGGGGTAGCTCCTGCACATCCTGAGGATAGATTTGAGGCCCTTACGATCGTCTTAGGGCAGCCACCTCAGTCCCCCCTAGATGAGGTATCTGCTAGCTCACTTCCTATTGAAGTGAGAATCCTCTTGAGCATTCTATCCAGGTCCATCTTCCCTAAGACAGGAAGATTTGATTTTGTGAATGAGAGGGACCTAGCTATTATGTCTTACATTCTTCAGGACACCCCGGTCAACTTCCCCAAGCTGATTTATAGGTATATGTGCGAGCCTTTAGATAGACCTAGGCTCTCCCTCCCATACGGGATGGTATTCACTCTCCTGTTTAGGCAGTACGAAATTTCCATTCCTGAGAGGGAACCCTCTCGTGCCTTGCGATGGACTGATCGCTTGGGTACGGGGACCATGCACAGGATGGAATTTCGGAAGAAAGACGGGATCTGGGTTAGGAAGTCCACTCTCACTGCTCAGACCACCAGACCATCACCCAGTCCTGAGCCAGACTCTGATTACCCAGACTCTCCACATCATCCAGACCTTCCATCCACTCCTCCTGCTCCTACCACCTCTGCCGGACCTTCCTCCTCAGCTCCACCATCTATGGAGGTCCGTATTGATCCAGAGCAGCTCCGAGAGCTGCGGCAGGAGATCGTCCGAGATTTGAGGGACGAGCTGCTCCGGGAGCTCCGAGGTTCCGTGCCAGCTGCCACTCCTGCACCCACTCCTGCACCCACTCCATCCTCCGCATTGGTGCCATCCTTGACAGCCGTGACAGACATGACGGCTAAAGTGCGGGAAGAGATATATAATATCAGGGATTTGATGCAGGCCCAGTTCCGCAACATGAGGGAGATCAAGAGCACCACTCGACAGTTTCGAGAGGAGATAGGCCGTGACATGCACACCACTACCGAGGGGGCCGAGCGCTTGTCGAATGTGATTGTCGGCAAGCTGGACGCACTTCAGACCTCAGTGACTGGGCTTCAGACGTCGGTGACTGAGCTCTCCACTATGCACAGCAGAGCCACCTCGTCTATCATCACACAGCTTAGCCATGTCACAGAGGCAGTCGCCCTCCTCATGGAGCGGAGCAGATTGGGAGGAGGAGCCACATCCTCCAGAGGAGGAGACGCATCCTCGAGAGGAGGAGCTACATCCTCGAGAGGGGGAGCTACATCCTCGAGGAGGACATAGATGATTTTGAGTTGTGTTTTATCTTCTTTTGTATTGTTTTTGCCTTACTTATAGTATGCTCAAATGTATTCACCTTCATATCAATACAATGAGTAGACATCTTATCTTTATTTCTGTGCCAATTGACTGTGCCATTTGATGTTTGATTGTGCCATTTGTGCCATTGATTGTGTGTGTGATTACCTCCTTTTTGATATGATGACAAAAAGGGGGAGAAATATGTATAAAATATGTAATAAGGGGAGAAATATGGTTAAAATATGTAAAAGAACTCTTAAAAACACACACAAATTTGTTCTAAGTGGATTCGGTACCTCGAGGCTCATTATCTCTCTTTTGGGGCTCCTAATGGAGTAATCTCCAGAATCTATTCAAGGGATATTCGGAGATTAGCTTAATCGTACTCAAGAACAAATTGACAGATTTTCCCTCTAAAAACAAAAAATTCAGTTCAAAAATTTCAAAGCATTAAAAGGAAATTCAGAAAACTAAAACTAGTTGAATGCATATGTTGAGGGGGAGAATCTGAATTTTAATCAAGATAAATCATTGATAACATATAAGCCAAACAATTGATTGCATAATATGGAGGCTTATATAATTCCAAATGAAAGGGGGAGCTTTAACTCCGAAATTTAAATGTTTCACACCTTTCAAACTTGGATAAATTAAATTTTCAGACATTTGAATTCACTTATGAATTTTATTTCATTATTTATTGAGCAATTCATTTTACGTATACTCAAAGTTTTGTCATCATCAAAAAGGGGGAGATTGTGGAGTGATTGATTAAAACCCCGTTTGATTTTGATGAGCTCAAAGCATTTGAGTATATCGTGTGATTACTAATGAATTCAATTGAGTGTTTCAGTGAAAATCCTGCTCAAGTGTTTCTAGACATGGTTTACAGTATTTTGGATAAGTTAAGAAGTCTGCTGAACCAATGTCTGAGACTCGAGTCGACTCCCGAGTTTCACGAGTCGACTCCAAGCGTATCAAGGTCACTGGCACGAGCTCGAGTCGACTCCTAATCAGTATGAGTCGACTCCGACTGAAAACAGACAGAAGGATAGAAGAGCAGTCTTTCAGATCTGAGATTCGAGTCGACTCCAGTGGAACGCGAGTCGACTCCCAGCGGTGCACAAAGAAAAAGTCAGAGAGTGTTTTATGGACTCTGAGATTCGAGTCGACTCCCGCATTACGCGAGTCGACTCCAAGATTGTGCGACCATCAACAGAGAAAACCATGTTACTGCCACTGAGATTCGAGTCGACTCCCAGACAGCTCGAGTCGACACCAAGACAAGCTTCACGTCAAAAGGCAGAAGACCAACTTTCGGAAACTGAGAGCCGAGTCGACTCCAAGGAAGTTCGAGTCGACTCCAAGACTGGATGAGCCAAAAGACAGAGAATCGGGAGTTCGGGCTCTGAGATTCGAGTCGACTCCCAGGACAGTCGAGTCGACTCGAGAGGGCAAAATTCAAATTTGTATCCACGGTCTACAGAGGAAAAGCCGACTCCAAAATTGCCAGGTCAGCGCCAGAAGTTGGCGAGTCGACTCCGGGCCAAGACGAGTCGACTCCCAGTCGTGACGGCAACTTTAATTCAAACTTGGAACAGTTGCCGAGTCGACTCCTGAAAAGCTTGAGTCGACTCCCGCTACAGCCGAGTCGACTCCTGATCGCGCGAGTCGACTCCAACCCACCAACGGTCACATTGTCAGGCTGCGCAGAGTGTGCAGAACGGCCAGAAAAAGTGGAGTAACGGCTAGTTTCCGTGGGGGTTGGCTTAAATAGCCACAGAAGACTGTAGCAAAATAGAGAACATACATTCCACTCCAAGCATTCAAGTCTTCAAGCTTTGCAAGTGCTCTTCAACGAGAAAAAGGGGAGATCAGCATTTACTGCGCCACCAACTTCTCCCCAGCATTCAAAGCTTCCTCCTCCTACATTCAAGTCGATCACTCATCCAAGAGGAGACCAGAGTCAAGAAGCCATTCCTCTACTTAAGCTTAAAAGCGTTTGAGGGCTTCTAAACTCATCCTTGAATATATTGTTTCATACCTGCTTTTGAGAAGCTTATTTTCTGTTTTCTTTCTACTACGTGTATTTACTTGGTTCAATCGGGGGATTGAATCAAGGGGATAAAGGTTAGTTGGTGAGCCAGTTTTAAAACCAACGTGTGAAAGGGTTTGATTGTGAGCCCGGGAAAACAATCGGGGTTGGTTCTAGTCGGTGAGCCTGGGAAAACCGACCGAGTTCGTTGTTAGCTCGTAAAACAACAAGTTTGGTTGTGAGCTTGCAAAACAACCGGCTGTAATCCAAGGGGGTTATAGTGTATTCCCAAGAGAAACTTGGGGAGTGGACGTAGGAGCAAGGGATAGCTCCGAACCACTATAAAACTTGTGTTTGTGATTGATTGTCTCTTCCTCTTCTCATTTCATATTGCTCACAGCACATAGTAATTAATTAAATAACTTGGCATAGTTTTTAATTAATCATCCATAACGTTTTAAATTATCCAAATTGTTTTAAAACCCAATTCACCCCCCCCCCTCTTGGGTTGTCTATCTGGGCAACAGCTCTGATACCACTGTTGGTAACCCGCCCATGCCGCTGATATTTCAAAAATTTTCAGATGGCAGCGGAATCGGCATGCACGGGTTCGACGTTCATCGCATGAACGCTTGTTTCGAGACCTTTCGTAATTAGGTAAGAATTAAAACTTTTAGAACTAATAGGAAGATCAAATCTTCACCTTGCGCGGGTAGATGATCACCGCAAATCTGAATTCGTGGTTTTGGAAGAGGGTTCGTTTGAAGCTGTTCAAACGTCCGGCCTCTACGGGTATCCATACGAAGTAGAGAACCGATCAAAGCTTTCTTGTCTTCCCGGGGTGCTAGCTCCCTTGCAAAGACTCCTTTGATGGCTGATCTCTTCTCTTTCTTTCAACTCTTGAAAGTGCTTGAGAGGAGGAAGAAGAAGAAGGAACTCAAGGAAGAAGAACACAGCTTCTGCAGCCTTCTTTCTTTTCCCTGCGTTGGAAGAAGGATTGGAGGAAGAGGAAGACGCCAACGCTTGGACCTTGCTCTTCCTTTGCTTGCGGCTGAACCAAGAGAGGAGAGGGGAGGGTGGCGGCAGCAAGAGGAGGATGGCTCCAATTACCTAGGGCGCCGGCCTCATGGTGCTTCTTATAGCCATCAAGGGCTCCTCCAAAGTAGGAGCCCTAGATGGTTTTCCAAAGAAAGAAAGGGGGGGTGCGCCGGCCCCTCTCTCTCCTTCAATCCGCACCATCCAAGATGAGAGGGGCTGATGCCCCTCTTACTTGGTTAACCTAATCCTCTTCCAAAGAGGATTAGGTGCCTCTCTCATGGTTTAATCCTAATCTAATTAGGATTGGCCAAATTGGGTTCAATCTATACTAGTCCTAATCCAATTAGGACTTGAATGAACCATGACTCAATTGAACTCTTCAATCCTAATCCAATTAGGAGTCATGTTGATTCATTAGATTAATAATTAATTTGGACTTAAGGAATCCTAATCCAATTAGGATTTGTTTAATTTTAGTCCTAATCCAATTAGGACTCTACTTGAATCCGAAGTCCTAATCCAATTAGGATTTCTAGGAATCCTACTCCAAGTAGGAATCCAATTTTTAATTCAAAACTCCTAATCTCATTAGGATTGAGGAATCCTATTCCAAGTAGGAATCCCAGTCCTAATCCAATTAGAACTCTAGGTATCCTACCCGAAGTAGGATTCTTGTTTCAAGTCCAATTAATTAATTCCTTTTTCCTTCTTCAACTTCTTATCAATCAAATTGATTTCTTGTGATTCCTAATCACGATTTCAACCATCGGATCGGTCAATACTTCTAGTGTGTGTGACCCCATAGGTTCTATTCTGACTGGTAGTGAGATATATTGTGATCTCTATCACTATATCATTGAAAACTCCTTTCAATGGGTTGGAACGATTCCAACTCAACTCATTAGGGTTTATCGATCATCAAGATAATCCCTATGAGTCCCACCATCCACCAGTGACACCTAGCAGCATGTAGTGGCTACCCAGCAGAATGGAATGATGAACCTCTAGGTGCAGTTAACATGTGATACAGTCCTACTATCGTGGATCCCTACAGGACGGAGGTCATGGACAACTCGTCAAACCCCATCGTCTGTCATATGTCAAGATTTATTCGACTCGAGTTCGATAGTGAAAAACTCTTTCTCCACTGTGCATACTGCCCCGGCCGAGGTCTTACGAACTCAGTCTTATAAATCACATAGGATCTCTCCTTATCTATCAAGGTCGATAGATTTCATATAGGTGCATACCCTACTCCTACAGTGAACTTACTGCAGCCAATCTACACTGCATGGACCCATATGGCTAGAGACCATGTATGTGTGCAGTCAAACTACAATAACCTCACTGTGAGTAGCCGAAGCGCCGCAGGTCAAAGGACCAGTCACACTACTGCAATATCAAGCAAGTCACTGACGAGTGGATAGACATCCAAGTGACTTCTTGTATTGGTCACGCTCAGTACCCTTGTTCTCTAACAAGCACCTGCACTATCACTTCAGTGTCCCTACACTGTGGACCCAAGTCTCGTCCATCCAGAAGGAGAGTGATCTGTGCACTGATCGGATCGATCACCGTCCTCGTGATGATCCTTTGATCAGGAGCATTTAGAAATTAATCACCAATGATACATGGCTCAAATTCTCAACTCTTGAGAATATGTATCATCATCTTATTAATTTCTTGGACGATTCATAGACACATAAACAATATGAATGAAAAAGATGCCTTTTATTTATTCAATAATAAATAGTCAAGTACAAAATTATGTCCCTAGAATCAACAATGTGTCAGCCAAATTGGCTTCTAGGGCATACATCTAACAACTGTATGTGGGACCCACATCCCGGCCACCTCACTCCTTTGCATGCGTGACACGTGGCGGAGCAGGACACCTCTTTTGCTTGCATGCGTGACACGTGGTGGAGCAGGACACCTCTTTTGCTTGCATGTGTGACATGTGGCGGGCCTGGACACCTCACACTCCTCCTGATGTCATCCATGACCTCATCTGCCTCATGAGGTCATCCATGACATCGCCCTCCAGGCCACCTCACCCCTTTGCATGCGTGACACGTGGCTGAGCAGGACATCTCTCTTCCTTGCATGTGTGACATGTGTCCTGGCAGGACACCTCACAGGACATCTCATAGGGACACCTCACCTTCTTCTTGGCCTATAAATAGGCCACCCCTCTTCCTTCTTCCCAAGACATGGAGAGCACCAGAGAAAGAGAGTGAGAGGAGAGAGTAGTTCTGAAGGTGAAAGCCCAAGAAGGAGTTCTTGAGCTGTGAAGGTCCATCTTCTTCCCTCTCCCTTTCAGCCAACTTTCTGCCTCCCTGCGAGCTAGCACTCCCCGGGAAGCTGATCATTCCGGAGCTTCGCGTGGACGAGTCATCGAGGCCGGACGCTTGTGCGGCTGCGAAGCATCCTTGAAGGAACCCCCTTCTAAAGGTAAGAGATCTGATCTCTTTTATGGTTGAGATATGATCTCAATCTTCAAATCACAAGAAATTGTGATTTATGCATATTGATTTGAATTACACAATCCTCGGGATCTGAGGGCTTTGTGATATTTGGTGTCAAAGCAAAGGATTAGTGGAGACTATCCGATTCTCGGGAACTCTCACGCGTGATCGTGTGACGAAGCGTGGCTCTCCACCCGGGGGCTCATATGATGAGTGCTTTGATAGGCACGCGCGGGTGTCACCCTATGTATTGGGACTGAGCCTGCGCCACATGTGATGTGCAGTTGAAGACTGTCTTCGACTGGTACCAGAGTTAAAATATCTAAAATATCAAGCATGTTTTTGGTTAAAATGTTTAACCCGTTCTTTCCGCATAAAAATTTTCTGAAATTCATGCTTAGCCCTCTGCATGCACACCATCAGCTTCACTTGGGTCGACCTAACATTTCTTTGGGTCGACTCAAGGTTCAGTTGGGTCGACTCAACTTCTTCTTGGGTCGACCCTCTCAGGGTTTCCAGAGAACATTTTCTGTCATCTGTTCTGTCTTGCCTTTGGGTCGACCCACTCAGGGTTTGGGTCGACTCAAGCTTGGGTCGACTCAACTTTATCTTGGGTCGACCCTCTCAATATTTCTAGAGAACCATTTTCTGAGTTGTTGAGAAGCTTGATGTTTGGGTCGACTCATGCTATCCTTGGGTCGACCCAACTTACTGTTCATCTGTGCCATTTTTGCAGAAGTATACCAAATGCTTTTTTGATGTGCCGGGGTTGACTCAATCATCCTTTGGGTCAACTCAATCCACACTTTGCTGTAACTCAAGGTTAGATTCATCCAAGTAAACAATGAAATGCATCTTTAACTTATTATACAAATATACTGAGAGTAACAGACTTATAAATGAAGTATCGAATTAACTTATAACATACTCTCGATTATTGCTTGTTAATCATCAAAATAACACTATCATCCTCAATCTCCCCCTTTTTGATGTTCACAAAATATAGAGTATGAGCCTATTGATACTTGTCTTAAAATCAGTTTTAAAAGGGCTCAAGTTGCTGAATTTCAGCTTTTCAAATATGAGAGTGAAATCTCCCCCTATATCATTCAAATGTTTCCAATTTGACTTTTTGAATTGCTCCCCCTTTCATTTATATTTCATTAAAGACGAAACTCCAAAAATTTGAGATAAAGCATGAGTTTCAGGTTATGTATCGAGGTGTGAAAGGTGCATGCCAAATTCTGAAATTCTATGTGCCAAATTCTGAAATTTGATAGAAATTTTTGATTTGATCATTTTCATTGTTACAAATTGCTCCCCCTTAAATGTATATGCTTTCCTTTATAATTTTCAATTTATTTTACAAGTTATTTCTCTTTCTTTACTTCTCTTTCTTTACTTCTCCCCCTTTTTGTTATCATCAAATAGGTGCATGAAAATAGACAAAATAAATAACATACATTCAAACTTCATTGATCAAAATAGGAACATTTTAGTACATTAATACCAAAAACAAAAGCAAATACAATGTTCCTCAATCAAAGTTTAAAGTACATGATAAACACAAAATACATATGAGAACTAGATACCTATCCTAGGCTCTAAACATAAATACTAATATCAGCCTAGGGAGTATCTAATGGCTGGGATCTAGTCCTCATCCTCCTAGTGTACGTGGCGAGGGGAGGTCGAGCCTGATGAGACTGAGTCTGGCGTGGAGCACGATGAGCTGGATGACTCTGTGCCAAAATCTCTGACTCAGCTGCCTGTGGCACAGATGGTCGATGAACCTCTCTCTCTCTCCGTAGAGCTCCTATCTGCTCTCTTAGATCACTGATCTCAGCAGTCATGACATCGAGTCTGCTCGTCAGCCTATCAGAGAAAATCCTCGTCTGAGCTGATATAAGCTCAGTCATCCTACTCCAATACTCATCTGTGTCTCCCGCAGGAACAGATGACGATGGTCCAGCCTCTGAAGGTGCATTTATCCCATATGCTCCTCATCCTCAGGGATAGGGTCTCCAATATCTGGTGCATCACCCTCTAGTGCATCACCCTGAATCCCTGCTCCAGTATGAACCCACTGCCCGTTCACTTCTCATAGCCCATGCGTATAAGTGATCGTGCAGTGTATGTATCAGTATGAAGTAGCTGCCTGGAGATCTTCCCCTCGACAGATATGTCGTGCTATCGGAAGATCAAGGTGAGTATCATACCATAAGGCAGAGATACTCTGGGGTTGCAGATCACCTTCCTCATCTGCCTCAGGATCATGGCCGGGAGATTCAGGGGAATACCCTGAATAATATGCTCCATCACTACTAAATCTCGCTCTGTGATGAGATTGAATCTCCCGCTCTTCGGAAATAAAATCCTATTTATGATACTGAGCAATAACCTCATTTCAGCAGAAAGAGAGCTAGCTATTACCTTCTCGAAAAAGTCGAAGTTTTCATTTTCCATTATCAACTGTAGGGCTCTCATCTTATTTTTAGGCTTTTCTGGAGTGGCTCCTTCACATGGAAGATGAAGTAGCTCACTCAAACTCTCCTCGGAAACTCGAACCCTAGCTCCTCGAACTTCCGAAAAAAGCCCTCCCATTCCAGTTTTGAGGAAGGCATAGAACTTCTGAACTAATCCGGGGTAGATCATCACATCTAGGGAGCAAAGATACTCCCAACCTTGCCTTTGGATCCATTCCCTCAAACGGAACCCTTCTTGATTAAAGAACTCGGAATGGATCCTTCTCCCCGTTGTAACTGGTCTCCCCGCAAATCTTGCAAGTATTACTGAGGGGGAAGGAGGAGGAGGTGGCTCTGCACGTGCCTCACGTTGTGGAGACACTGTAGATGGCTCCGTAGCATGTTTTTCCTCACATTGGATCCGTGAGACTCTTCCGGATCTCTTGGCTACGGCTCTTTTGGGTCCCATTTCTCCAAGATCTTAAAGTAATCTACTGTTTGGAGATGATTGGAGGAGTTTGGAGAGTGGGGAATAGGATTTTCAGAAGAGGACAAGGGCAAACAGTGCCCTAAAAGAGCTCTCGGGTCCCCCTTTTAACAGTGGGGTCCCGACGTTGAGTCGACTCAAGAATTTTCTTGGGTCGACTCAACGTTGGATCGACCCTATTCTGAGTTGGGTCGACCCAAGTTCAGAATTTTTTTTTTTTTCTCTTCCTTTTTGCTTCTAAAAATTTTTCTTGCTTCCAATCCTTATAAATTCTTTCTAGGACAATGATACATGAGTAGGAAATCTATAGATGACAAGTTTCACTCATGTTTCATGGGTTTTTAGAAATGGGAGGAATGTATCATGAGACAGCTTGCTCCCTTTTATATCTCTTCAATAAAAAGGATCACATATGCCTAATTCCCTCCTTAGCGTGCAGAATCTATCTTCACTCAAGGGTTTTGTGAATATGTCGGCTAATTGTTTATTAATGCATATATGCTCAATACATATGTTTCCATTTTGCACATGATCCCTAATAAAATGATATCGTATTTCTATGTGTTTGGCTTTAGAATGCTGAACCGGATTTTTAGTAAGATTGATGGCACTAGTATTATCACACTTAATAGGAATATTATCTAGCTTAACTCCATAGTCCTCTAGTTGTTGCTTAAGCCATAGTACTTGAGCACAACAACTACCAGCAGCTATATATTCAGCTGCAGCTATATATTCAGCTTTAGCTGTTGACAGTGCCACTGAATTCTGCTTTTTGCTAAACCATGATACTAAGTTGTTTCCTAAGAATTGACATGTACCACTAGTGCTCTTCCTATCTAATTTGCATCCAGCAAAATCAGCATCTGAGTATGCAAGCAAATCTAGACAGGAGTCTCTTGAGTACCATAATCCTATATTCGTAGTTCCTCTTAAATATCTAAGAATTCTTTTAACAGCACTTAAATGTGACTCCTTAGGATCTGATTGGTATCTAGCACATATTCCTACACTAAATACGATGTCTGGTCTACTAGCAGTAAGGTAGAGCAAGGATCCAATTAGTCCTCTATAAAGCTTAATATCAATACTCTTCCCTTTTTCATCTTTGTCTAGCTTACTAGTAGGATTCATTGGAGTACCTACTCCCTTATGATTTTCATTCCCAAACTTCTTTAGTATCTCCTTTGTATACTTAGTTTGATGAATGAAAATGCCTTCTTTAGTTTGTTTGATTTATAATCCTAGAAAAAAACTTAGTTCTTCCATCAAACTCATTTCGAATTCTCCATGCATTAAATCAGCAAATTCTTTGCAAAGAGTATCATTTGTGGCACCAAAGATTATGTCATCTACATATATTTGTACCACTAATAAATTTTTGTCCTTTCTTTTGAGAAATAGCGTTTTATCTACATTTCCTCTACTAAAGTCATTATTAAGCAGAAATTTGCTTAATCGATCATACCAAGCCCTAGGTGCTTGCTTTAATCCATATAATGCCTTATGTAGTTTAAACACATGATTTGGCAATTCATGATTCTCAAAACTAGGAGGTTGCTCTACATATACTTCTTCCTCAATAAAACCATTTAAGAATGCACTCTTTACATCCATTTGATATAATTTGAAATCCATGAAACATGCAAATGCTAGAAGTAGTCTAATGGCCTCTAATCTAGCTACAGGAGCAAATGTTTCATCAAAATCTATTCCTTCTTCTTGATTGTATCCCTTAGCTACAAGTCTAGCTTTATTTCTTATAACTAACCCATTTTCATCTAATTTATTTCTAAAGATCCATTTTGTTCCAATTACTAAATTATGCTTTGGTTTTTCAGTTAATGTCCATACATTACTTCTTTTGAATTGATTTAATTCTTCTTGCATGGCATTTATCCAATTAGTATCTTTTTCAGCTTCTTCATAAGTCTTAGGTTCTAATTGTGAAACAAAAGCAAGATAATCATTTAAATTTCTAAGAGATGATCGAGTTCTTACCCCTTGAGATGGATCACCAATGACTAAGTCTTTAGGGTGTCCATATGCATACCTCCATTCCTTTGGCAAGTTTTGAGATTGTGGTGGCACGCAATCATCTCCCTTAACTTGAATTGGCACGTCATTAATATTCAACTTTTCAAAGTCGATAATTCCTGTATCATCATCAAGAATATTTTCTTTCCTAGCAGACTCACTATCAGACTCATCAAATATGATATTAACTGACTCTTCCACTATAAGAGTTCTTTTATTAAATACTTTGTATGCCCTGCTAGATGTGGAGTATCCTAAGAAGATACCTTCATCTGACTTGGCATTAAATTTACTTAGATCCTCCTTGCCATTGTTTAGGATGAAACATCTACATCCAAATACTCTAAGATATTTAGCAGTTGGTTTCTTATTCTTCCAAAGTTCATAAGGAGTTTTCTTGGTTATTGGTCGTATTAAAACCCGATTTAGAATATGGCAAGCAATGTTTATAGCTTCAGCCCAAAAGTACTTTGGAAGATTTGACTCACACAACATCGTGCGTGCCATTTCTGCCAATGTCATGTTTTTCCTTTCAACAACCCATTTTGTTGAGGCGTTCTAGGTGCTGAGAATTGATGTGAAATACCATTTTTATTACAAAATTCTTCAAAGCGTTGATTTTCAAATTCAGTACCATGATCACTTCGAATTGCTACTAAGGTGAGTTTCTTTTCATTTATGATATTACTATATAGTTTCAAGAATTCTGAATATACTTCATTCTTATGTGCCAAAAATGAAACCCATGTATATCTTGAGAAATCATCTACAATTACTAGTCCATATTTCTTCCCTCCTAGACTTGCAGTTCTAGTGGGTCCAAATAAATCCATGTGTATGAGTTCAAAAGGCCTAGTTGTTGATACTATATTCTTTGATTTGAAAGATGATTTAGTTTGTTTTCCTAATGAGCATGGTCCACAGATTTTGTCTTTTTCAAAAATCAGTTTTGGCACATCTTTTATTAATTCCTTCTTGACTAGTTTTGATATTAATTCCATATTAGCATGTCCTAGTCTACGATGCCAAAGCCAACTTGTTTCATTTTTCTTTTCTTCATTAGTAATTAAGCATAATCCATTTTTCTTGCCTAAATCATAAAGATCTACCAAGTAAATATTTCTTTGCCTTTGTCCTACAAGTACAATGCTATTGTCTTTAGGATTTGTGATTATGCATACTGATGCTTCAAATGTGACTTTAAACCCTTTATCACAAAATTGACTTATGCTCAGCAGGTTATGTTTCAAACCCTTAACTAATAAGACATTTTCTATAAAAATGGATGGAGTACTAAAAATTTTGCCCTTTCCAATGATATGCCCTTTACCATTGTCTCCATAGGTTACTACTCCACCCTTCTTTGATTCCAATGTGACAAATTGGTCTACGTCACCGGTCATGTGTCTTGAACAGCCGCTATCTAGATACCATCGTTTTTCCACTTTATCAGCTGCAAGACACCCCTGCAATCAAGATCAAGAAAGAGCTTTAGGTACCCAAACTATGTTGGGTCCTTTAGGGTTAGTACTTGATGTTCCTTTTGGAACCCAAACTTTCTTGAATTTAATCTTATGATTATTACTTAATTTGTTTTGACTGGACTTTCTATAGTTATATTTATATGCTTTATGTCCTAAGTTATTGCAGCAATGACAAGTAATATTTTCATTTTTAGCTTTTACAAAAATATTCTTTAAGAATTTTTGTTTCCTATTTGTTTTATGTCCTAATCCAGCCTTATCATATACAGCATTTTGACTATCAAGAATCATATTTAATTTGGTAGAACTAAGTGTAAACTTATCTACTAAGAATTTATATTTTTCAGCATCTTCTTTTAACTTGATATTTTCAGCAATTAGATTCTTGGTTTCATTTGTAAGTTTCCTACTTAATGTTTCATAGTTATGAGATAGTTTTAATTTATCTTTGATAAGAGATTGATTTTCTTCTTTTAGAACTTTATTTTTATTGATTAGTTTCTTATGTTCTTCCATGAGTTCTAAGAATGCATCATGTAATTCATCAACAGTAAAATCACATTAAAGTTCAGAATCTACCTCATCGTCATTGGCCATATGACACATTTGGGCCGTCTCTTAATAATCTTCCTCTTCCGAACTTGACTCCTCACTTTCACTCCATTCAGCCATGAAGTTCTTCTTTTTTAGTTTTCTTGCCATCCATTTCAAATTTGGGCAATCTATCTTATAATGCCCGGGTTTGTTACACTCATAGCAAATAGGAGTTTCTTTTTCCTTTTCTTTGTCCTTACCCTTTTCTTTGCTTGGGCTACCTTTGAGGAAGGGTTTCTTTTTATAAAATCTGTTCTTACCTCTCATAAATTTTCTGAATTTTCCTCCAAGCATAGCCATCCCTTCTTCATCAAATTCATCATCATCATCTGAATCTTCCGATTCAGTTTATTGTTTAGAGGTGGTAGTCTTTAAGGCAATGGGCTTTCTTCTCTTGACCTCATCTTCCGAATTTTGCCTCATTGTCAACTCATGGGTCATGAGTGATCCTAGAAGTTCCTCTAATTGCAGTGTGTTGAGGTCCTTAGCTTCCTGAATTGCGGTTACCTTGGCCTCCCAAATTCTTGGTAGAGACCTGAGAATTTTTCGCACCAATTCAGAGTTAGTGTAAGACTTTCCTAAACTCTTAAGCCCATTTATAATTTTAGTAAAACGAGTAAACATATCAGTTATGGACTCAGTAGATTCCATTTTAAACAATTCATACTTGTGAACTAATATGTTTATTTTTGACTCCTTAACTTGATTGGTCCCTTCATGAGTGACCTCAAGTTTGTCCCAAATTTCTTTAGCAGAGATGCAAGTAGATATTCTATTAAATTCTTACATCTAATGAGCAATAAAGTACATTTATAGCTTTTGCATTTAACTGTGCCAATCTTCCATCACTTTCATTCTAATCCATTTCTGGTTTGGGTATGATAGTGCCCTCTATATTAAGTGTGGGTGTGTGAGGCCCTCTAGTAATGATATACCATAATTCATAGTCTAAAGCTTGAATGAATATCCTCATCCTAGCTTTCCAATATGTGTAGTTTGTGCCATTAAATAGAGGTGGTCTATTTGTGGATTGCCCCTCACTCATAGAACATCCCACTTGGGTTGTCATGATCTTTAACTCTTGATTGTGAGATCAATGAGTACTATTGGAGCACCTTGCTCTGATACCACTTGTTGCCCAAGGTGACAAGCCAAAGGGGGGGGTGAATTGGTTTCTTTTAATTTTAACTATCTTACTTGTGTTAAATGATGAGTTAGTGAACTTAAACAAATCACAATGCAAACAACAAGAAGTATAGTGGTTCGGTGCTCTCCTTAGCACCTACGTCCACTCCCCAAGCGACCCCTTGGGAATTCACTATAATCCTGCGAATTACAGTTGGATTGTTTTTCGGGCTCACAATCCAAAAACCTTTACACTTTGGTTTTCCGGATTCACCAACGAACCTATGTTGGTTTTACGGGCTCACCAACGAACCTTTACAATTGGTTTTCCGGGTTCACCAATCAACCTATTCCGTTGGTTTTGCGGGCTAACCAACCAACCTTTATGTGGAGTGATTGATTAAAACCCCATTTGATTTTGATGAGCTCAAAGCATTTGAGTATATCTTGTGATTACTAATGAATTCAATTGAGTGTTTCAGTGAAAATCCTGTCCAAGTGTCTCTAGATTTGGTTCATAGTATTTTGGATAAGGTAAGAAGTCTGCTGAACCATAGTCTGAGACTCGAGTCGACTCCCGGGTATCACGAGTCGACTCCAAGCGTATCAAGTTCACTGGCACGAGCTCGAGTCGACTCCAGATCAGTACGAGTCGACTCCGACTGAGAACAGACAGAAGGACAGAAAGCTTCAACTCAGAAACTGTCAACGAGTCGACTCCCGAAGTGCGCGAGTCGACTCCAATGTTCAACGAGTCGACTCCAGGGTAGTAAGAGTCGACTCCAAGAGAAACACAAAGAAAAGTCAGAGAGCAGTTTTCGGGTCTGAGATTCGAGTCGACTCCAGTGGAACGCGAGTCGACTCCGATGGTTGGCAGGTCGACTCCAAAGAAGGTAAGAGTCGACTCTCAGAGGAACACAAGGAAAAAGTCAGAGAACGATTTTCGGACTCTGAGATTCGAGTCGACTCCCGCAGTACGCGAGTCGACTCCGAGACTGAGCTACCATCAACAGACAGAAGACCATGTTACTGCCTCTGAGATTCGAGTCGACTCACAGACAGCTCGAGTCGACTCCGAGACAAGCTTCACGTCAAAAGGCAGAAGACCAACTTTCGGAAACTGAGAGCCGAGTCGACTCCAAGGAAGTTCGAGTCGACTCCAAGACTGGATGAGCCAAAAGACAGAGAATCGGGAGTTCGGGCTCTGAGATTCGAGTCGACTCCCAGGACAGTCGAGTCGACTCGAGTGGACAAAATTCAAAATTGGATCCACGGACTTCAGTGGATGAGCCGACTCCAAAATTGCCAGGTCAGCTCCAGAAGTTGGCGAGTCGACTCCAGGTCAAGACGAGTCGACTCCCAGTCGAGACGGCAACTTTAATTCAAATTTGGAACAGTTGCCGAGTCGACTCCGGAAAAGCGTGAGTCGACTCCTGCTACAGCCGAGTTGACTCCTGATCGCGCGAGTCGACTCCAACCCACCAACGGTCATATTGTCAGGCTGCGCAGAGTGTGCAGAACGGCCAGAAAAAGTAGAGTAACGGCTAGTTTCCGTGGGGGTTGGCTTAAATAGCCACAGAGGACTGTAGCAAGGCAGAGAACAGATATTCCACTCCAAGCATTCAAGTTTTCAAGCTCTCCAAGTGCTCTTAAACGAAAAAGGGAAGATCTGCATTTACTGCTCCAACAACTTCTTCCCAACAATCAAAGCTTCCTCCTCCTGCATTCAAGTCGACCACTCTTTCAAGAGGAGACCGGAGTTCCAGAAGCCATACCTCTTCACCAGCTTAAAAGCGTTTGAGGGCTTCTAACTCCTTTACGATTATATTGTTTTAAATCTGCTTTTTGAGAAGCTATTTTCTGTTTTCTTCTATCTCTTGTATTTACTTGATTCAATCGGGGGATTGAATCAAGGGGTTTAAGGTTGGTTGGTGAGCCAAGTTAAAACCAACGTGTGTAAGGGTTTGATTGTGAGCCCGGAAAAACAATCGGGGTTGGTTCTAGTCGGTGAGCCTGGGAAAACTGACCGAGTTCGTTGTGAGCTCGTAAAACAACAAGTTTGGTTGTGAGCTTGCAAAACAACCGGCTGTAATCCAAGGGGGTTATAGTGAAATTCCCAAGTGAGACTTGGGGAGTGGACGTAGGAGCAAGGGTTAGCTCCGAACCACTATAAAACTTTGTGTTTGTAGTGCATTGTCTCTCGTCTTCTTCCCCGCACATTACTCACAGCACTAGGCTTTAATTAAATAACTTGCTATAGTTTTTAATTAATCATCCACAAAGTTTTAATTAGCCAAATTATTTTAAAAACCCAATTCACCCCCCCCCCCCCTTTTGGGTTGTCTATCTGGGCAACAAGTGGTATCAGAGCCAAAAACTCTTCCACTCAAGAGTTAAAAGATCAAAATGACAACCCCATTTGGATCTTCTCACATTGAGGGTCAGTCCACCCAAAGACCCCCTTTCTTCAATGGATCTGACTACTCATACTGGAAGGCTAGGATGAGAATATTCATCCAAGCCCAAGACTATGAGATGTGGTCCATTGTAGTAAATGGGCCATACATCCCATCCATTTACGTAGATGGTGTTAAGGTACCTAAACTAGAAATGGACTGGGATGAACATGACATGAGGAAGGCACAATTAAACTCTAAAGCAATGAATGTCTTCTATTGTGCCTTAGACTGTAATGAATTCAATAGGATTTCAACTTGTAATTCAGCAAAAGAAATTTGGGACAGACTTGAAGTGACCCATGAGGGCACGAATCAAGTCAAGGAATCCAAAATAAACATCTTGGTTCATAAATATGAACTATTTAAAATGGATTCAAATGAAACAATCACATCCATGTTCACTAGGTTTACTGATATTGTCAATGGTCTAAAAAGCCTTGGCAAGAACTATACTAACAGTGAGCTTGTCAGGAAAATCCTTCGGTGTCTACCGAGGTCGTGGAAAACTAAAGTGACAGCAATCCAAGAAGCCAAGGACTTGAACAAGCTACCACTTGAGGAGCTTCTTGGATCCCTCATGACGCATGAGCTCACCATGAAACAACACAACGAGGAAGAGTCCTCCCATAAGAAAAAGGTAATAGCCCTTAAATCTACATCTTCTAACAAGGATTTGTCTTGCAGCAGCAGCAGTGAAGAAGAAGAAGATGAGGAAGATGGTGGTGAGGCTCTTCTTGTGCGCAAGTTCAAGAAATTCATCAACCACAAGAAGTCCTATCATCAAAGGAGAGGCCCCTCAAATTCCTACCGCAAAGACAAAGGTAAGGAAAGGAAAAATGAGGGGATTGGTTGTTACGAGTGCAAGAAGCCGGGTCACATAAGAGCGGAGTGCCCCTTACTGAAGAAGGGGAGTAAGTACAAGAAGAAAAAGGCACTTGTCACTACCCTATCAGACTCCGACTCATCATCCTCCTCATCAGATGATGAATAAGAAGAGAAGGCCAATTTCTGTTTCATGGCCAACGAAAACGAGGTAACTTCCGACACGCATCCTGATTTTTCTTTTGATGAACTTTATGATGCATTTAATGAATTAATGGTAGAATATAAGGCTATAAATCTTAAGAATAAAGAACTGAAAATAACTAATCAATCATACCTACATAAATACGATAAATTAGTTAAGGATAAGGATTTAATCACCAAAGAAAATATAGAACTTAAAACAAGCAACCAACTTTTAACTCAAAAGACCAACACCTTAACTAAAGAAAATGAAAAACTAACTAAGGAATTTTCAGAACTTAAAAAATATAAACAAACCTTAGATAAGGATCTTACTAAAGAACTTAATGATCTAAAAGCTGAAAATCAGACACTAACTAAAGAACTTAACAAATACAAACCCTTAGTTGAAAGATTTACCTATAGTTCTGAAAAATTAAACATGATACTAAATAGTCAACGTGCAGTGTTTAATAAAGCCGGTTTAGGATATAAACCAAGGAATAAGCAAAAACTTCTTAGTAACTTCTTTGTTAAAGCTGGAGAAACAAAAACTAAGAAAATAACCTGCTTTTGTTGTGGTACAGTAGGCCATAAAGCAAATGTATGTAATTTTAGAAAAAGTAAAACTAAAAGAAAAATTAAAAGGGTATGGGTTCCAAAAGGAACCAACTTGATTAACCATGAAGGACCCAAGAAAACTTGGGTACCTAAGATGACATGATTTGCTTGTGTAGGAGTGTCTTGCAGCCAAGGTCAACAAAAATTGCTGGTATTTGGATAGTGGCTGCTCAAGGCACATGACGGGTGATAAAGACCAATTTTTCACCCTTGAAGCTAAGAAGGGAGGTGCTGTGACGTTTGGAGACAACAACCAAGGTCACATCATTGGTATTGGTAAAGTTCAAATCACCCCTTCTACTTTTATAGATAATGTTAGATATGTTGATGGTCTTAAGCATAACTTGTTAAGCATCAGTCAATTATGTGATAAAGGATATGATGTTATGTTTAAACCATCACTATGTATTATAACAAATCCTAATGATAATAGCTTAGTTTTTAAAGGGATTAGACGTGGAAATGTATATGTTGTAGACCTAGAAGATCTTGCAAAACATAACCAATGTCTAGTTGTAAATGAAACTAAAGATAATGATGCTAGTTGGTTATGGCACCGTAAGTTAGGTCATGCAAGCATGGACACAATAACTAAATTAGTTAAAAGAGACTCCGTGATAGGTTTGCCAAAATTAAAATTTGAAAAGAACAAAATATGTGAAGCATGTCAATTTGGCAAACAATCTAGGAACTCTTTTAAATCCATAAAATGTGTCTCTACCTCTAGGCCTCTAGAATTATTACACATGGACCTATTTGGTCCAACTAGAACAACAAGCCTAGGTGGAAATAAATATGGTCTAGTCATAGTAGATGATTACTCTAGGTACACATGGGTCATGTTTCTAGCACATAAGGACCAAGCATTTTTAATGTTTAAAAAGTTCCATAAGGAAGTAACAAATGCTAGAGAGTCTTCAGTCATAGCCATTAGAAGTGACCATGGTACCGAATTCGAAAATCAATTATTTGATGAATTTTGTAGTAAAAAGGGGATAACCCATAATTTTTCTGCACCTAGGACACCACAACAAAATGGAGTTGTGGAAAGGAAGAATAGAACTCTAGAGAAAATGGCTAGAACGATGTTATGTGAAAGTAACCTCCCTAAGTACTTTTGGGGAGAAGCCATTAATACTTCTTGCCATATATTAAATAGAGTTTTATTAAGACCCATTATAAAGAAAACACCTTATGAACTGTGGAAAAACAGAAAACCAAAAGTTAACTATTTTCATGTTTTTGGATGTAGGTATTTTGTACATAATAATGGGAAAGATAATCTAGGGAAATTTGATCCTAAATCTGATGAAGGAATATTCCTAGGTTATTCTACAACTAGTAAAGCCTATAGAATCTTTAATAAAAGAACCCTAGTTATAGAAGAATCTATACATGTTGTTTTTGATGACTCTAGTGACATCTCATCTAGTAAGAAGGTTAATTTTGATGATGATATTGAAATACTTGAAGAAAAGATAGATGAGATGGGATTACAAGATGATAATCAAAAGTTGATTGAAGGAGAATCGTCAAACCAAGAGCCTATAGTGGATCATGGGCTAGCTAAAGCTTGGAGGTATGCTCACGGGCATCCTAAGGAACTAATTCTAGATGATCCATCACAACCGGTTAGGACTAGAGCATCTCTTAGGAATTTGAATAATCATCTAGCTTTTGTTTCACACTTTGAGCCCAAACATATAGAAGAAGCCGAAAATGATGTAAATTGGATAAATGCAATGCAAGAAGAACTAAATCAATTTACTAGAAACAAGGTTTAGGATCTAGTGGAGAGACCTTCTGAATATCCAATTATAGGTACTAAATGGATATATAAAAATAAGCTAGATGAAAATGAAATTGTTATAAGGAATAAGGCTAGACTAGTAGCAAAGGGTTATAATCAAGAAGAAGGCATAGATTTTGATGAAACCTTTGCTCCCGTAGCTAGACTTGAGGCAATTAGACTTCTATTAGCATATGCATGCTCTAAGGACTTCAAACTATATCAAATGGATGTAAAGAGTGCTTTTCTAAATGGGTTTATTAATGAGGAGGTGTATGTAGAACAACCTCCTGGTTTTGAAAATCATCAATACCCTAATCATGTGTATAAACTGAACAAAGCACTTTATGGACTAAAACAAGCACCTAGAGCATGGTATGAGAGACTTAGTAAATTCCTATTAGAACATGAATTCTCTAGGAAAAATGTAGATACAACATTATTTCTGAAAAAGAAAAATAAGGATATGTTATTAGTACAGATTTATGTTGATGATATCATTTTCGGTGCTACTAACAATCGCCTCTGCGAGGAATTTGCTGATTTGATGCAGAGTGGTTTGAGATGAGCATGATGGGAGAGCTGAACTACTTCCTCGGGCTTCAAATCAAACAATCTGAAGGAGGTATCTTCATCAATCAAGCAATATATATCAAGGAGATGCTCAAGAAGTTTGATATGGAGGGAAACAAGTCAATCAGCACCCCCATGAGCTCATCATGTAAGTTAGACCAAGATGAATCAGGTAAATCTGTAAATCAAAAACTTTATAGAGGTATGATAGGTTCTTTACTGTATCTTACTGCAAGTAGGCCTGATATTATGTTTAGTGTGTGCATGTGTGCTAGATATCAGGCTAATCCTAAAGAATCACACCTAGCTGCAGTTAAGAGAATCTTTAAATACTTAATTGGAACTAAGAACATAGGGCTATGGTACTCTAAAGAATCTAGCCTAAACTTAATAGGGTACACAGATTCAGACTTCGCTGGATGTAAGCTTGATAGAAAAAGTACCAGCGGGTCCTGTCAATTTCTAGGAGAAAACCTAATCTCATGGTTTAGCAAGAAACAAAACTCGGTTGCATTATCCACTGCAGAAGCTGAATATGTTGCAGCCGGGAGTTGTTGTGCTTAAATCTTATGGATTAAACAACAATTAGAAGATTATGGCATTAAACAAGATAAAATCCCCATTAATTGTGATAACACAAGTGCCATAAATCTCACTAAAAATCCAATTCAACACTCAAGAACTAAACACATTGAGATAAGACATCACTTCATAAGAGATCATGTATTGAATGGTGATGTGTCACTCTAATTTGTGTGTACTGATAATCAATTAGCAGACATTTTTACAAAATCCCTAAGTGAAGAGAGGTTTAGTGTGCTTAGAAGGGGATTAGGAGTGATTGATCCATCCTAGTGGGGTTTTTCACTAGATTAATTGATTTTGATGATTAGAATGAGGTTAAAATAGAGTTTCTATGCAGTGATCATCAAATCAGTCCTTAATTAGGTGATTTTTCCTCATTTGGCACGATTATGGCATGGTTTTTAGGTGCGTGCCAAGGTTAGAGACGACTCGAGTAAGTTTCAGAGCCGGCTCCTAAGGGGGAGTCGACTCGCGCATTTGCGGGAGTCGACTCGCAAAGTTGGCAGCTGAGGGGGAGTCGACTCGCACACTGTCGGGAGTCGACTCGCGCATATTCTGGAGTCGACTCGAGGTCGAGTCGACTCGCGACTCAGGAGAGTCGACTCGCAGTCGGGATCCGACTTTTTAACCCTAGGTTTGTCGTTTCGCAAACACTTTTCCTCAAGCCGCCACTGTTCACAAAGCCCTAGAGCCGACTCCTAGGTCATCCCCGATCGTCTCCAAGCCCTTTTTCCGTCGATTTTTCGCCGGACATTGAGTTTCCGTCCGTTCCTAAGTCATTTCCGGTCCGTCCCGAGCTTCCTCTGTCGGTCCTTCACCGTCCTCTAGGTATTTTTCTTCCCGTTTAGGTCAAGATGCCTCGTAAGACCGTCGTTAGGAAGAGGTCCCGTCCCGAGGCCGGTCCCGAGCGGCGCTCCAAGGCGCGGCACGATCCCGCGAGGCAACCACCTCCAGATCGTTCCCCGCCTAGGGTGGTTCTCGTTAGGCCGTTGGCCGGGAAGGCCGTCACCTCCGGGAGGTTTGTCGATTTCGACTATCTCTCCCGGGAGGGGTTCACCATAGGCGATAGGCTTAGAGCCCAGGGCCTAGAGTACTTCCTCACCTTGGACCTTCCCACCTATCCTGGCCTAGTTCAAGAGTTTTACAGTACCGTCCATCGGGGAGATGGAGGTATCGAGGGCACGGTAGTAGGTGTCCCGTTGCGTGTCACAGAGGACCTCATTGCCCATATCCTTCACCTTCCATTAGTAGGGGTGGCTCCCGCACACCCTGAGGATAGAGTTGCGGCCCTTACGGTCGTCTTAGGGCATCCACCTCAGTCCCCCCTAGATGAGGTATCTGCTAGCTCACTTCCTATTGAAGTGAGAATCCTTTTGAGCATTCTGTCCAGGTCCATCTTCCCTAAGACAGGGAGATTTGATTTTGTGAATGAGAGGGACTTAGCTATTATGTCTTATATCCTTCAGGACACCCCGATCAACTTCCCAAAGCTCATTTATAGGTATATATGTGAGCCCCTAGATAGACCTAGGCTCTCACTCCCATACGGGATGTTATTCACTCTTCTTTTTAGGCAGTACGAGATTCCCATTCCTGAGAGGGAACCCTCTCGTGCCTTGCGATGGACTGATCGCTTATGTACGGGGACTATGCACAGGATGGGGTTTCGGAAGAGAGAAGGGATCTGGGTTAGGAAGTCCACTCTCACTGCTCAGACCACCAGACCATCACCCAGTCCTGAGCCAGATTCAGACTACCCAGACCTTCCAGACCATCCAGACCTCCCATCCACTCCTCCTGCTCCTACCACCTCTGCCGGACCTTCCTTCCCAGTTCCACCATCTATGGAGGTCCGTATTGATACAGAGCAGCTCCGGGAGCTGCGACAGGAGATCGTCCGAGATCTGAGGGATGAGCTGCTTCGGGAGCTCCGAGGTGCGGTGCCTGCCCCCACTCCTGCACCCGTATCTTCTCAGTTGGTCCCTTCCTTGACAGCCGTGACTGACATGACGGCTCATGTACGGGAAGAGATCTACAATGTCCGAAGTTTGGTCCAGGCCCAGTTCCACAGCATGAGTGAGGTCACGAGCTCCACTCGACAGATTCGAGAGGAGATAGGTCGTGACATGCACACCACCACCGAGGGGGCCGAGCGCTTGGCGAATGTACTCATCGACAAGCTGGACGCACTTCAGACATCGGTGACTGGGCTTCAGGCGTCGGTGACAGAGCTCTCCACTACACATAGCAGAGCCACCACGTCTATTATCACGCAGCTCGGACATGTGACAGATGCAGTCACCCTCCTCATGGAGCAGAGCCGATTGAGAGGAGGAGCACCATCCTCGAGAGGAGGTGCCACATCCTCCAGAGGAGGAGATGCATCCTCGAGGAGGGGAGCTTCATCCTCGAGGAGGACATAGATGTGTTTGAGTTGTGTTTTGTCTTGCTTTGCTTTACTTATTGTATTCTCACATGTATTCACATTCATATCAATACAATGAGTAGACATTTTATCTTCAATTATGTGCTTTGCTTTATGATTGATTGTGTGTGATTACCTCCTTTTTGGTATGATGACAAAAAGGGGGAGAAATACGTATAAAATGTGTAAAAGGGGAGAAATATGAAAAAATATGTAAAAGAAATCAATGGAAATAAATAAAAAGATAAACTCTTAAAAACACACTCAAATTTGTTCTAAGTGGATTCGGTACCTCGAGGCTCATTATCTCTCTTTTGGGGCTCCTAATGGAGTAATCTCCAGAATCTATTCAAGGGATATTCGGAGATTAGCTGAATCCTACTCAAGAACAAATTGACAGATTTTCCCTCTAAAAAGATAAAATTCAGTTCAAAAACTTCAAAGCATTAAAAGGAAATTCAGAGAATCAAAACATAGTTGAATGCATATGTTGAGGGGGAGAATCTGAATCTTAATCAAGCTAAATCATTAATGACATATAAGCCAAACAATTGATTGCATAATATGAAGGCTTATATAATTCCAAATGAAAGGGGGAGCTTTAACTCCGAAATTTAATGTTTCACTCCTTTCAAACTTGGATAAATTAAATTATCAGACATTTGAATTCATTTATGGATTTTACTTCATTGTTTTATGAGCAATTCATTTTACATATACTCAAAGTTTTGTCATCATCAAAAAGGGGGAGATTGTGGAGTGATTGATTAAAACCCCATTTGATTTTGATGAGCTCAAAGCATTTGAGTATATCTTGTGATTACTAATGAATTCAATTGAGTGTTTCAGTGAAAATCCTGTCCAAGTGTCTCTAGATTTGGTTCATAGTATTTTGGATAAGGTAAGAAGTCTGCTAAACCAAAGTCTGAGACTCGAGTCGACTCCCGGGTATCACGAGTCGACTCCAAGCGTATCAAGTTCACTGGCACGAGCTCGAGTCGACTCCAGATCAGTACGAGTCGACTCCGACTGAGAACAGACAGAAGGACAGAAAGCTTCAACTCAGAAACTGTCAACGAGTCGACTCCCGAAGTGCGCGAGTCGACTCCAATGTTCAACGAGTCGACTCCAGGGTAGTAAGAGTCGACTCCAAGAGAAACACAAAGAAAAGTCAGAGAGCAGTTTTCGGGTCTGAGATTCGAGTCGACTCCAGTGGAACGCGAGTCGACTCCGATGGTTGGCAGGTCGACTCCAAAGAAGGTAAGAGTCGACTCTCAGAGGAACACAAGGAAAAAGTCAGAGAACGATTTTCGGACTCTGAGATTCGAGTCGACTCCCGCAGTACGCGAGTCGACTCTGAGACTGAGCGACCATCAACAGACAGAAGACCATGTTACTGCCTCTGAGATTCGAGTCGACTCACAGACAGCTCGAGTCGACTCCGAGACAAGCTTCACGTCAAAAGGCAGAAGACCAACTTTCGGAAACTGAGAGCCGAGTCGACTCCAAGGAAGTTCGAGTCGACTCCAAGACTGGATGAGCCAAAAGACAGAGAATCGGGAGTTCGGGCTCTGAGATTCGAGTCGACTCCCAGGACAGTCGAGTCGACTCGAGTGGACAAAATTCAAAATTGGATCCACGGACTTCAGTGGATGAGCCGACTCCAAAATTGCCAGGTCAGCTCCAGAAGTTGGCGAGTCGACTCCAGGTCAAGACGAGTCGACTCCCAGTCGAGACGGCAACTTTAATTCAAATTTGGAACAGTTGCCGAGTCGACTCCGGAAAAGCGTGAGTCGACTCCTGCTACAGCCGAGTCGACTCCTGATCGCGCGAGTCGACTCCAACCCACCAACGGTCATATTGTCAGGCTGCGCAGAGTATGCAGAACGGCCAGAAAAAGCAGAGTAACGGCTAGTTTCCGTGGGGGTTGGCTTAAATAGCCACAGAGGACTGTAGCAAGGCAGAGAACAGATATTCCACTCCAAGCATTCAAGTTTTCAAGCTCTCCAAGTGCTCTTAAACGAAAAAGGGAAGATCTGCATTTACTGCTCCAACAACTTCTTCCCAATAATCAAAGCTTCCTCCTCCTGCATTCAAGTCGACCACTCTTTCAAGAGGAGACCGGAGTTCCAGAAGCCATACCTCTTCACCAGCTTAAAAGCGTTTGAGGGCTTCTAACTCCTTTACGATTATATTGTTTTAAATCTGCTTTTTGAGAAGCTATTTTCTGTTTTCTTCTATCTCTTGTATTTACTTGATTCAATCGGAGGATTGAATCAAGGGGTTTAAGGTTGGTTGGTGAGCCAAGTTAAAACCAACGTGTGTAAGGGTTTGATTGTGAGCCCGGAAAAACAATCGGGGTTGGTTCTAGTCGGTGAGCCTGGGAAAACCGACCGAGTTCGTTGTGAGCTCGTAAAACAACAAGTTTGGTTGTGAGCTTGCAAAACAACCGGCTGTAATCCAAGGGGGTTATAGTGAAATTCCCAAGTGAGACTTGGGGAGTGGACGTAGGAGCAAGGGTTAGCTCCGAACCACTATAAAACTTTGTGTTTGTAGTGCATTGTCTCTCATCTTCTTCTCCGCACATTACTCACAGCACTAGGCTTTAATTAAATAACTTGCTATAGTTTTTAATTAATCATCCACAAAGTTTTAATTAGCCAAATTATTTTAAAAACCCAATTCACCCCCCCCCCCCCCTCTTGGGTTGTCTATCTGGGCAACACTTTACAAGTAGTTTAATAAACAAAGAAAGAAGATTTAAACTCCTAGATGAGCAAATATAACATTATAATCTACAAAGAAGAGTTTAGAGAATAGTTATCGCTTGATATGACTTCTCTCTTCTTTGTCAAGGATGCTTCACTCTTCACGGGTGGATGGAGCTCTTAATGACTCTTTGAATCTACTCAACCACTTTCTTTTGACTCTTGAATGAAGCACTTGGATGAAGAAGATTAGGGCACTTTGTCTTTCTTGTGTACTCTTTGATATTCTTGCAAAAGGATGTTCTCTCTGATGAATAGTGCCACTTTAAATAGTTTTCTTCATCCATTGGACAAGCCCCAATGGTTAGAATTCAAAAACTAGCCGTTACTCACTGTTGGAAGGACAAAAAGTACTTCTGCAGAACTAGCCATTATGCTTCTGCCCGTGTTTGGGTCAGCTCAACCTGTCCTTGGGTCGACCCAAGTGAAAGTTGGGTCGACCCAAACTTTCCTTGGGTCGTCCTTCTCAGGACCACAGAAACTTGCAATTCAGCCTTCCTTCACTTGGGTCGACCCAACATTTCTTTGGGTCGACTCAAGGTTCAGTTGGGTCGACTCAACTTCTTCTTGGGTCGACCCTCTCAGGGTTTCCAGAGAACCTTTTCTGTCATCTGTTCTGTCTTGCCTTTGGGTCAACCCACTCAGGGTTTGGGTCGACTCAAGCTTGGCTCGACTCAACTTTATCTTGGGTCGACCCTCTCAGTATTTTCAGAAAACCATTTTCTAAGTTGTTGAGAAGCTTGATGTTTGGGTCGACTCATGCTTTCCTTGGATCGACCCAACTTACTGTTCATCTGTGCCATTTTTGCAGAAGTGTGCTAAATGCTTTCTTGATGTGCCGGGATCGACTCAATCATCCTTTGGGTCGACTCAATCCACACTTTGCTGCAACTCAAGGTTAGATTCATCCAAGTAAACAATGAAATGCATCTTTAACTTATTATACAAATATACTGAGAGTAACAGACTTATAAATGAAGTATCGAATTAACTTATAACATACTCTCGAGTATTGCTTGTTAATCATCAAAATAACACTATCATCCTCATATGATCTTTAAAGGAGTAAAATAAAGTCTTTAAAAGAGCTCTAAAAGAACTTTCAAAGTCTTGAATTTTATGTATCCTACATTGCATAAATTCATGTTTTGGTATCTATGCCCCAATACTTTTATATCATGAAAGAACTTTGAAGTCATTAAGAATTAAGGATTCAACATAATCTTATGTTTTTCGAGTATATAAGTTTTGATCTTTATCTGCTTTTATACTATATTCTGAAAATTAATTAGATTGCTCTCATTTTTCTATATACTTAATATATTTAAAAAAATATTGAATTTTCATTCGTGCCTTCTTTGAATATTATTCTTGATACTCCTTGAAATAACTTGAAAAAAAATTCCATCTACACTTGATTTGAAAACTATCTTTGGAATCTATAATTAGAGATCTCTTTTGGCTCACATCTTAAATGTCTCATTTTTAAAGCCAAACTTTTCATCACTGATTTTGATGTGATCCAATCATAATTTTAAAACTATCTTAATTGGCTCTGATCTATACTCATTATCTTGCCCTGACAGTATTGCCTTGAGTCACATAATTTATATTCTTGCAATAATTTGGCATGCACTGAATGAAATATTGTCTTGTGCTTAATATTTCATTATTTTGCAATCGTTTTGATATTGTCAAAAAGAAAAAGAAATATCTGAGTATATGCTCATAATGCTTTATGTTTTGAATTGAATATCAATCAGCTTAGATTGAAATATGTTGATTATGTTAAAGCTGATTAACTCTAAAGCATTATCATGAAGTATGTTCTTAAAGTATCTCCCAGACTTTGTATTTGTTTTGACTTATATTTGCTCTTGTGGTAGTTTGTATTTCTTCTCTAAAACATAGCGCTTTTGGTATAGACAATGTTTTCTCTTGAGTTATGATCTTTGTGATTGTCATTACAATGCTATCCATTTCATTATTATTCATTCTTTTTGATGATAACAAAAAGGGGGAGAAAATATAAGGGAGAAACTAGAAGCAAATTCTATAAGAAAAACAGTATAGGGAAGAAAATATAAAAGGTATATATTATATACTTAAGGGGGAGACATGTGACAAAAAGAAAATCTAAATTCTGGCACATAATCATAGAGATTTTTCTTGCCTCGATACATGACTTGAAACTCTTGCTTTGACACAAACTTTCAAAAATTTTGTCTTAATGAAATACAAGAGTAAGGGGGAGCAAAGCTAAAACTCATTTGGCATCCATTTGGATAGGATAGGGGGAGTTTTTGGTTCATTTATACAAACTCTAAATAAGACTACTTTGAAACTCTTGAACCAAAAGTACTTTATGAATGTTAAATCTAACTTTTCATATGAATGCCAATTTGCTTACACTCAATATTTTGTAATCATCAAAAAGGGGGAGATTGAGGATGATAATGTTATTTTGATGATTAACACAACTATTGAGGCCATATCAAATTAGAAATGCAAATTAACTCGATACATCATTGATAAATGGCACACCCTTGATACACTCATGATACATTAGGACCATATGGTCAGAACCACTCTCAAGAATTGATAAACGAGATAAAATTTATAATAGAGAATGGTAGAAAACTCAAGAATCCATTTTGGCAAAGTTTTATGTTAAAAATACCTAAAAGGGCAATTTGGTAATTTCTACTGTTAAGGGTATGAAACTCTATTGTGCCATGCATCGTAATTTGCTTGGAATATCATATTGTTGTTTCAATGTGCATAACTAACCTTCAAAGTGCAGAAAAACATGGTTAGAGTCGACCCCAATTAGTTTGGAGTCGATCCCGATACATTTGGCACGCCTTGGAACGAAGTGGCACGCCTTTGGAACACTTGGCACAGAGTAGGAGTCGACCCTAGAAGAGATGGAGTCGACCCTAGCACGTTTTAGAAATATTTTGGCACATTCTAGCACTTATGGCACGGATGAACAGCACTTGGGTCGACCCAAGTAAAAGTTGAGTCGACCCCATCTTCAAACTTCAAGAAAACAAGTCTCTGGAATCTCTGAGAGGGTCGACCCCAATGGAACTTGAGTCGACCCCACCTTGAGTCGACCCAACCTTGAGTCGACCCAACCTTGAGTCGATCCAAAAAGAGTTAGTCGACCCAAGTGAAGGAAGGCTGAAATACAAGGTTCTGTATTTTCTGAGAGGGCCGACCCAAGAAAATCTTGAGCTGACCCAAGTCTGATGAACAGTGGTTTGGGTCGACCCAAGAAAAGTTTGGGTCGACCCAAGCACGGGTAGAAGCATAACGGCTAGTTGTGCAGAAGTGCTTTTTGGACTCCCAACGGCTATAAACGGCTAGTTTCTTCAATCCAACGGTCAAGAAGGACTATTTGGAGGTTGGAGAAGTATTTAAGAGGGAGTATTCATCAGAGGAAGCAAGCTTTGGAAAATACATCAAGTGCATTCAAGAAAGAACCCTAGCAAGGCAAGCTTCATTCAATTGCTTCATTCAAAGAGCCAAAAGGAAATGGTTGAGCAGATTCCAAGAGACATTAAGAGCTCCACCAACCCTTGAAGAGTGAAGCAATCGTGACAAAAAAGAGAAGAGCCTTATTAAAGTGATAACTATATTCTAAACTCTTCTTTATAGCTCATAATTGATTTATTTGCTCATTTAGGAGCTTTAGTTCCTTATTCTTTATTCTTGTTTTAAGGTTTGTTGGTAAGCCCGTAAAACCAACATTGTTAGGTTGTTGGTAAGCCCGTAAAACCAACGTAGGTTGTTGGTAAGCCCGTAAAACCAACGTAGGTTGTTGGTAAGCCCGTAAAACCAACGTAGGTTATTGGTAAGCCTGTAAAACCAATGTAGGTTATTGGTGAACCCGTAAAACCAATTGTGAAGGTTCGTTGGTGAGCCCGTAAAACCAACATAGGTTTTTGGTAATCCCGAAAAACCAAAGTGTAAAGGTTTTTGGATTGTGAGCCCGAAAAACAATCCAACTGTAATCCGCGGAATTATAGTAAATTCCCAAGGGGTCGCTTGGGGAGTGGACGTAGGTACTTAGGAGAGCACCGAACCACTATATTTCTTGTGTGTTTGCATTGTGTATTGTCTTACTTTACTACAATTACTTACTCATCAATTAACTCGATTAAGAAATCAAAAAGTTAGAAAAATCAATTCACCCTCCCTCTTGGCTTGTCACCTTGGGCAACATAGATATAATGGAAATGCCACAAAAATGGTACTATAGATATTTTTAGCATTCTTTTTTTTTTTGATTATGGTGGCAATTAAAAATGCCGGTGATAACCATTTTTGTCGTAGTGTTAAGAAACTTATTTTCTAATAGGGAAAAAGAAATTAGGGCAATTGGGAAGAAGAGCTGAGTGGGAGGTGTAATATTTTTTCAAAGGCGGCTCTATGTTTTTTTTGTTGTTGTTGTTGTTTAAGAACATTGAAAAATTTTAAGGAAAAAGGAATGTTTTAATATTTTAAAATAATACATTTTAATTATATTATTCTTATCCATAGCCTCTCTCCAAACATAAATGATTAGTTCTAATAAGAATTTTGATAATCAATGGACGAAGTTGTAAAAAATTAGGTTATGTTTGGTTCCCAAGAAAAAAAAAGAAAAGGAAATAATTTAATGAAACAAGAGAAAAGAAAAGAAAATGAAAGCAAAAAAGAAAGTTAAGCATTTTCTCATCTTTGGTTGATATGGAAAAATTGCAGAGAAAGTTGTTAATAAGATGGTTAAGAAATGATTGAGTTGTTCTAAACCAATTTCCATGTTATTATTTTCCCTCAAAAATTTTACTATTTAGCAAATAGAAATTTTAGGCTCACTAGAGAAAAGTTTGACTTTTTAGTTTCTCCCTGACATTATCTCCTTCAAGTTTTTTTTCCCTATGCTACTAAACAACTGAAAAAAGAATCCTATTTTTCTTTCCCTTTTTTTAGCAACTAAAGAGAGGCTTATTTCAATAGAATTTTTGAACTGAAATATTTATCTTTTTCCTCCAATGGTAGGGACAAGTGCACAAGAGAAAGAGAGAAGTATTATATTTTCTTTCTAGCCACACAAATGGTGAGGTGGGAAGCTTCAATCTCTGAGGTGGCATTTGGTGACCCAAATGGGATCACTATTGTGATCTTGGATCACCGATCATTCTCATCTCAGGATAATCTAATCTCCGATGATCTAATATTACCATGTTTGGTATGCTATATTTTAGTGATTAAAGATTCTCAGTTATTTATAAGTAACCTATTTGGTATGCCATGAAAATCTAAGATTATTAATTTTATAATACCAAAATTACCCCTAATATATTCTATATAATTTGCAACTACTAAACAAAATTCTCCAATAAATCATAGAAAAACATACATGAATGGTTAGTAGTAGGTCCATGCAATTTATATGTAGAATTGTTTGGATAGACTAGTTATAATGTTGACGATAAGCTTAAAACAATATTAATTATTATTATAAAATTAATATTTTCATTTGCACTTATATTATATTATTATTTTAATACTAATATTTATTTTGATTAGATAAGGCAAATTAAGTAGTATATTAAATAATTTCGTAATATAAATATAAAGTAAAATAATAATTATAATATATGATTAATAATATATTGTAATATTATGAACAATATATATGTAATATCAATATAATAAAATACCTATAGTATTGATATAATATAGGATTTTTTGTGTGTATACCTTCTAAATATATGAAATTATATGAATATCCTTGCAAAGTTGTTATCTACATGTATACCCTCATAAAATATTTATTTTATATTTATAACTTTTTTTCTCTTTTCTTTCAAATGTATCCATACCATATAATACCATTAAAAATGAGCTGTTTAAAATTAAAATGACTGATTTAATGGGTAGACATGCAAAAAAAAAAAAAAATTATAAGAATGTACATACAAATAGTAACTTTGCAAGACTAGTAATCATGCAATTTCATATATTTAGAAGGAATACACTCACAAAATATTAAAAAATAAACAAAACTCAACTGAAACTCGACATGTCATTCATGACTCAACTGAATCGACAAATTAAACGAAAAAAGCTAGGTTAAGTATAATCATGCCATATGATTCCATATTGATATCAATTCTTAAAGAATAAATATTATGATACCTTTGTAAAATTCTTGTCTCAACAAAAGAATAACTACTTATTATTTATAAATCACTAAAAAATATTTTACTAATCTAAATATCTATAATTAGTTTAAATTCAGTGTGCTTTAATTTTCCAAAAATAATGAAGAATATATACATGTCATAGACTCAATAATAATAATTACATCAAAATAAAATGGGGGAACAATATTACCAAAATAGTCATCCAATATTCTAACTTGATTGAGTTAACACATTAAATAAAGAAAAATTGACAACGTGACTTGGCTCTTTTTTTCTTTTTTTGATATGTTAATTCAACTGAGTCATGAAAGACTTGGTAAGTCTCAACCATGTTTTGAACAATTTTTAATTTTTTTTTTGAGTGAATACCTTCTCAATATATAAAACTGCAAGAATACCCTCACAAAGTGCTATTTGCATTATACCCTTATAATTTTTTTTTTTGCATGTCTATCCATTAAGGGCATTTTAATCATAATAATTTTAAACCACTCACTTTTAACAACATAAGATGGCTTGTGTACATATTAAAAAAAAAGGAAAAAAGATATACATGCGAAATAAGTATTTGATAAAGGTATACATCTAAATAGCAACTTTATGGGGGTATTTATACAATTTTGTATATTTACGATCCTATACATACAAAAATTCCTATAATATATTAATGGTGTATTAATGATATACCAATATTTCTTGCTAGACTGAGAAGTATTTTTATCCTTGCTTTTCAACTCAAGATTATTACTTTAGGTGCTCTTTGAAATCTATCCTCAATGACGAGTTTAAGATCACTACGTTGGATGGTGGTTTCAGAAATGAATATAATTTCAGATAATTGAAATGTATGATTACTTGGGTGCAACCAAATACGGCAATATCATTACCTCCACCTATATCATCCTTGATCTTGGGATTATGACCCTTGGCCCATACCAAACGCCCCATAAAATTGGATAAGTGAGGCCAGCCCCAGAACCTTTTCTATTATCTATTAAATAATAACTAGGGTCTAGTATATGCAATACACATCAACATTTCTTGCACGTGGAAAGCTATGATTTTCTAAGATGATGTGATGAAAACTTTTCTATTTTAAAATAATATATTTATAATTCTATTTTTACCCACAACCTATCTAATCTGTTAGCTTTAATAAAAAAAAGGAGTTTTGAATATGTGAAAATTCTAATTAGAAAAGAAAGTTGAAAAAAATTTAATTTCATTAGAATTCTAGAACCAGAGCAAAAGATTGTGCATGAAAAATATCAAAGAAATAGATATTTATTTATTTTTCCATAGGTTTTGGAGTAGGATGCTCATTAGAAATAAGTAAAGAGGATTGCATGTTTGGAGGTGCAAATTTAGGCTGCCACAAAGCCCTTTTCATTATATTTTATTTTAGAAAAGATGCTGTGAGGGCTTGCTAGGAAAGAGATGGAAGGGGAAAAATATAATTATTGTGAGATTCTTAATGACATGGGCCCCAATTTTTTTTTCTTCCTTCCTCCATTAGGTTATCTAGGATTCTAGAGGCTTCACTCTTGAAATTCTAGCTTTGCGTGACTAACTTCAAGAATTTTCGTTATATATGGTAGACTAGTATTGTGCACTTTCTTTGCACGTGTTTTAAATTTTGAAAAGGATTGGGGGTCATTGGGCAAGAGTAACACAGAGCATAAAACATAATTATTGTGAGACTCCTTTATGGGCCCATTCTAAAGTCTTTACTCTTAGAGTTCGATTTTAGGGACCAACACTTAATTAGTAGGATAAAACTAGCTAGTCTCCCTCCTCCTGTACATTATATACTGCAATTCAGTTCCCTAATATTCCAGTAACTTTGTGTGACATTGAGTAGTATATTGTCAAACTTTTACTCATATAGTATCATGGGCTATCAAAATTTTGGATCATATTAGATATTTTTTTGAACACAATTAATTATTAGCTATAATAATAATTTTATAAAAAATAATTATTTTTAAAGTTTTTTAGGTCATTGCTTGTAGTCTATGTTTTATATGTCTGACTCATATTACTATGTTAATATGGATACTATGCTATTACATATGTAGTTCATGCATGTCTTATATATCTTTGTCTTATATGTCTGACCATGACATCACATATATAGCACAAAATACAAAAAGGGCAAGCAATGGCAGATCACTCCTTGATTATTGATATCTAGAAACAAAAATTCATGATGAAGAGATATTGTTTGCCTTGTAGGAAGAAGTTTGGATCCTCTTTAGAAATATATTATAGGTGGAAAATTTATTTTGATGGTGCACCCAATGAACAAGGCAGAGGTATAGGAGCATGGTAGAATCTCGAAGAGGAACTTAGATACTAACAGCAATAGGGATGGCAATTTATAATCCGACCCACAAATAAGCAACTTTAAGTAGATTTAGGTTTAACATAAATAGTTTTGAATCATAAATAGGTCAACCTATCTAGAGTATTTATTTATTAAATAGTTTTAGGTCTGCTTAACCTATTCTCAAAGAAGTAGATGCCAAGGACAAGCAAGAGAATGTTGAGCTAGAGGACTTTTGGATCCTTCATATTGATCGATCCTCCAGCTTGGAACTAGGCTAATCCTTACCAGCTTAGAAGGAGTTTTTGTAGATTATGCTCTGAGACTCACTTTCAAAGTCTCTAATAATAAAGTTGAATACAAGGCTCTGAGTAATGGCCTCAAACTTGCTAGGAAGCTCGGAGTCCATCACTTGAAGGCCTTCAATGATTCCCAGCTCATTGTTGGTCAATTCTGAGAAGAGTACAAAGCTAGAGGTCTTGCCATAGTTAAGGTGAAGGATGTCTCCTCAGCCTTTAACAAATTTGTGATCTAGATTGGGAACACCAAAGTACGTTGACTTGAGCAAGATCACCTTCTCGAATGCGCTCAAGAAGTCCAATATTGATGAAGAACTAAGCTCAGTGTTATAAACTAACTTCGAGCTGAGCTAGATAAATCTGCTTGTCAAATACGTCTGAGATGAAAAGTTGCCTGAGGATAGAAAAGAAGCTTAAGACTGAAGTACCAAGCAACACTCTATGTCCTTTTGGAGGGTAAGCTATACAAAAGGTCCCTTACCCTGCCCCTCCTTAGGTATCTCCTGTTGTTTAAGGCAAACTATGCTCTCTAAGAAGTTCATGAAAATATTTGTTGTAAAACCATTTATGGGGCAGAGTCCTAGCCTATAAGATGCTATGATAAGTCTACTACTAGCTGACCTTGTAGAAGGATGAAGCCATCTTTGTGAAGAGGTGCAACAAGTTCCAAAGACACGCGAGCATTTAATGATAACTAGCTGTGCAACTGATGCCAATTAACACACCTTGGCCATTTTTCTAGTGAATGTTGGATATTCTCGGTCCCTTTCCACCTGCAACCGGGTAGAGGAAGTTCTTGATCATCACCATCGATTACTTTAACAAATGGTTTGAGTTTGATCCCTTAGCTTGGATAATAGAAAGGAATGCCTGAGATTTTGTCTAGAAATCAGTCGTATGTAACTACAAGCTTCCTAGCATGATCATCGCCAACAATAGCTGATAGTTTGACGACCTCCACTTCAAAAAGTTCTATGTCGAGCTTTACATCAACCATTTGTTTAGCTCGGCTGGCCATCCATAGGCCAATAAGGAAGACAAGGTAACTAACAGAATTATCTTGCAAGGCATAAAGACGAGGCTGGACCGAGCAAAAATATTTTGGGCAGAGGAGTTGTACAGTATCCTTTGGGCATACCGTACCACGTATTGAACTCCATCAGGAGAAATACCCTTCAGCCTTGCATTTGGCACAAAAGTGGTGATCCTTGTAGAGATTAGCCTACCATCTCATCAAGTGGACACTTTTGATGAGCAGAGGAACTTAGTAACCTCCGAGCGAATCTGGACTTACATAAGATGATAAGGTAACCTACTAGAAAAAAGTGGCTCGACACTCCAACCCTAGGATTAAAGAAAAGTTCTTCTAACCTTGAGACCTTGTGCTCAAAATGGCTGATGTTGCATAGCCTAAAGAACGAGGCAAGTTAACTTCAAACTAGGAAGGTCAATACAAGGTGACCAAAGTCATCTATTCGGGGACATATCACCTAGCATCTTGACGAGACACCTATACCTCGAATATGAAATTCAGCTAATCTTCGAGCATACTTCCAATAAAACGTATAGTTATGCCTTGTAAATTTAACCACCAACAAAAAGTATCTTTTCTCGTAATATTGTTCAAGTATTTCAGGTTGATAACTTTATTTGAAAATTGTCGAGCATCTTTGGTCAGATGCGACCCCTCAGGACCACCAACCTTTATGAAAAGGGGACAACTAAAAAATATATGGGACCCCTAACCTATGATCTCATGAGGCAAGGGAACTAAATCTAGAGAGGCAAACTTCAAGTACTCCTACATTTGGTATGGGGTGATCGTCGCAGGATGAAGGGTGATGTGGGTGGAGGTGATGAGATCACCGCATTTGGTTGCACTACGGTGATCCTACGTGTCGGTGATCTTCTACTCCTCAAATCACCGCCCAATCCGGTGGTGGGATATCCGTCCTTGAGATCGAAAATCCAAGATCACCCCATGGTAGTGATCCTGGGTTGAAAGTTAAAGACAAAACTATCCCTCAATTTAGCCAAAAAATCGATATATTAATATACCATCAATATATTATATCAATGTTATATATATAACATATTATGTTGATATTATATATTATATTTATGATATATATTATATTATAATATATTACTAATCATATTATTATCATATTATTATTGAAGGATAATTTTAAATTATAGTAGAAATATATTATGATATTTTATATTTATATAATAAAAATATTTAACATATTACTCCTATTTATTTTTCTAATCAAAATAATTAGTAGTATTAAAAAATCTATTATAAGTATAAATAAAAATTTTAATTCTATAATGAAAAATAACATATTTTTATAAGATTAATAATTTATAGGAGTAATAAATATATTTTTTATAGAATATATTAACAATTAGTATATTGATAAATATATTAATATTTTATTCAATTATTTTATATGATTAATAAATATATGATAAGGGCTACTAAAAGTAGAATATGTGACAAAATTATGGAGCTATTATAGGAATTAGCATATTGACTTATATTTTTGATTCATAAGAATTAAAAACATATAAAAAATCCATCTAAGATATATCAAGGGTATTTGTGGTGTTATATGGTCAGTGATCTTGGATCTCTGTACCATATCAAACAAGTTACTCATGGATATCCGGAGATTTTTAATCACTGGATCATGGCCTACCAAACACATTGATCTTAGATCATTGGGGATCAAATCACCCTAGCATTTGGATCACTGGGGATCTTAGATCACCGTGGTGATCCTGTTGGGATTACCAAACACCCCCTATGGAGACGCCCCAGAATTAGTTGGGACCTTTGTTCCATGAGCCTATGAGGCTAAGGAAGGAACATGATGAAAGAACCCATGCATGCTATGGGGACAACCAAGAAATGATTTGAACCTCCGTTCTCTTGATCTTGGAGTCGATGAGAAGTCCTAGTAAAGCTAGGCCCGAATGGGAGGACACATATTCAGCTCAATCACCCAATGACCCCATTAGTGAACCAAAATTACAACCTTTCATGTCAAAAACCCTAAGCAAAACCCAACATCGACAAATAGAGGGGAAAAAAAGTCTAGCCGACCAAAAATGCTTATAGCTATGTCAACTAGTTTTATTCATTCGACCTTAGAAACTCATATCCCTAGCATAATTGGGCTCAAAAAAGGTAAAATAGGACAATGGAGAGTTTCTAGAGAGGGAAGACAGTGTTTTGGGTGGTGGTGCTCGGCCGAGATGACACATCGGCCACTAGAGGAAAGGAAGAAAAGCAAAGAAAGGTTGGTGGTCATCGATCGCAGTATATGAAGAAGATTGAAATGGTTTTAGGATAGATAAAGTCAGCTTAATGGGAAGATAGGGCTGGCCGTCAGTTGGCACCAGTACCAATGACTAACGACCATTTGCACCTGCAACGCTAAGTTGTCACTAACCATGGCTCCACAGCCCTAATCACAATAGTCGAGCGAAGGATCGCATTTTCTTCTTTTTCGATCCGCTGTTCTCTCTCGTTTTTTTGTGAATTTGAACTGAAGCTGGCTAGGCTTGCCAACTTCAATTCCAGACGGGCCCATTTTGGGCTGGTTCTCACACAAGGCTTGGATGCATGTCCTCTTTATTTGCTACGCCAAAAAACAAGAGATCACCTCTTACTTTAGCATTATTTCTCTAGATCAATTTGGAACCAATTACTACAAAACATTGATCTTCCTCCTATTCCAAAAGAGCTTTGGGGAGCATGGCAGTCATTGCTACAGAATGGAAATCATGTGACAGCTATCTATGCTTTGTTATCCGTAGAGTTTAACTTGGTGCATGTGGAACGAATGCAGCAATAGAGTATTCAGATTTCAAGCCAACTTTCCTTGCTTGGTTGCTCATCAAATGACTTTCTTTTTGTCATGGATTGTTCAAGCTGATGCTAAAGCCATCCATTGGGTTTATGGAGGATTTGCCCACGGGATGCCAGTGGTAGTTGGCACTAAAACCAAAGACTGAGATTAAACAAATGCAAAAAAGTCCTGAAGTCACTATTATGTGCTTGGGTAGACCAGAAAATTGGTCCACCGGCCTTCAAAGACAATGAAAGGCTATCCAAATTCAAGATCTAAATTATATAAAAGTCTTAAAAAACTAAATTAATTATTTTAGTTGTCTCCAACCTATGCACCAAGTTGG
The DNA here is from genome assembly GCF_009389715.1 of Phoenix dactylifera. Lineage (NCBI taxonomy): Eukaryota > Viridiplantae > Streptophyta > Magnoliopsida > Arecales > Arecaceae > Phoenix > Phoenix dactylifera. The sequence continues at coordinate 109,822 of NW_024068389.1, read as the reverse complement.
CACTAAAATGAATAATATCACTTATACCTGTAAACTACATGATAAGACATGCAGATTAAATAATTACTTAATGAATCATGATCTGCACATCTTAGAATATGAATAGATTTAAGTTCACTAGATTTTGATGATATGATCGTACTAAAATATCTATTTTGATACCTATTTAATGATTAGGTTGGAGACCACGGTTAGCGGGTTATACTCTATTTTCTTAAGAAATATATTATTATAATAAAACAAAATTATAGTAGCTGTTCAAAATCATTCCTTAAGTAACAAAATTGGCCCTCTATTGAAATCATGGCTCTGTCCTAGTATGACTCTGCACATTCATCAGGTGTCAAAACAGAATAATACAAGAATATATAATCCATTTAGACATCCAAGAACACTACATATAATGGCGAGATACACTACAGTCTCCCTTTGGGGGGCATCATCATTTTCCATCAACCCTGTTTCAGTAACGGCAGAATTTGCTGAAGAGGATTACTATCAGGAGAAAGCCAGATATGAATCCCATGGCAAGAGGCAGTCCTTCGAGAACAAAATTACTTTCTTCTCTGTCATTTTCCTCCTTCTCGGGAGGCTTTGAAGTGGAGTTGCAAACTAAGAAAAATTCACCACAGAGACCAGGATTCCCTTCGAAGCTCGAACTCGAGAAGGTTGAAAACTGACCTCCCTTGGGAATTTGGCCCTGCAAGTGGTTGTGAGCAACATTGAACGAAGATAGAAACGTAAGGTTGACAAGGGAGGCAGGTATTGTCCCTGATAAACCATTGAAAGACAAGTCCAATGTCTCTAAATTCCGAAGGCCCGACAATTCATCAGGAATAGAACCTGTGAAGTTGTTGTTGCTCAGGTCAAGCACCTGAAGAAGCCTCAAGTTGCCAGTCTCCTTCCAGATTGTTCCATCCATCATATTATTGCTCAAATCCACTGTTGGGGGGAAGTTCATATATTGTTTGTACCACAGGAGACGTGTTGGATTTTTCCAAGAGAAGAAGGGGATGCCATGAGAAGAAGACCCATTGTGTGAAAGAGAATCAGAATTGAGGGTTTTTAGTTTCGTTAAGCTCATAGGAATCTCGCCAGTGAGTGAGTTATTTGACAGGTCCAGGTAAAAGAGATAATCCAGGCTCCCAATACACAATGGAATGCCACCAGTGAAGTGATTCCAAGACAAATCTAGCAAACTCAACTCTTTGATATTCGCTAACCACGAGGGAATCGAACCAGTGAGAGCACAAACTGCTACAACCAGAGCTTGCAAACTGTGAAATCCTTGAATTCCGTTATTAGGCAACTCTTCTCCATAAAAATTCATTGTAAGGATAAGGACCGTCAGATTCTGACACTCCTGTAGTGTTTGCAATGCCACTGAAACATTGGAAAGACTGTTTTTTGACACTGACAGATAGGAGAGAGCGTGAAGGTTCCTAAAACTATTGGGAATTTTTCCATGGAGATTATTACTAGCAAGGTTTAGAACCTGCAAAGCTCTGCAAGAAGACAAGCTCTTCGGGATATGACCGGAAAAACGATTAGATCCGAGATTGAGAACAACTAGTTGAACCAAACTAGCGAAATTAAGGTCAATATTTCCATCAAGAGAATTATTTCTCAGATTAAGCAAACTAAGCATCGAGCAAGATGAGAGTGAATTGGGTAATCGACCTTCCAAACGGTTGGATTCAGCGGAGAAACTCTCCAGCCTCTGAAGGCCATGAAATGAATCCGGAATGAATCCGGTGAATCGGTTGAAGGAGACGTCGAGGTAGGACAAGCTTGTAAGGTTACTGATACCCTTACCTAGCTCACCAGTGAAGTTGTTGCTGTTCAGGTCCAGCACCTCCATCCGCCGTAAATGAAACAACTCTGGAGGGACAGTGCCTCGTAGGGAGTTATGGGAGAGGTTGAGGAAGCTCAACCGATCCAAACCTGACACAGAATTCGGGAGAAGCCCTTTCAGATCCTTGCTTGCGAGATCCAAACCGACGACCCTTAAGCATGGATTGGCAGAATTTATTGAGGACGAGGAAAAAACTGAGAACAAAGCACAGCGCACCCCAGGCCAACTGCAACAGTTTGCAGCAGGAGCATCATGAAATTTCCACCCATCGATCCTCGAATCAAGACCATTTGAGAAAGCCTCTAGCTCTCTCAGATCATTAGAATTGCAGCTGAGATTTTTGGAATTGGAAGCACAAGGTTGGGAATAGAGAGATATAAAGAAAATGGCGCAAAAGAGAGGATACATAGGAAGCACCTGCCAGAGACCTTTCATGGCTCTTGTTGTCAGCTCGTGTAGGTGTTTCCCTTGGTCACATGGAACCAAGATAAAAGGAAGACTAGCGGACTTTGCCATCGAAAGCAAACAGGGAAGCCGTAACAGTTGACTACCATCGATGTTTCTTTTCTTGATTGAAAGGGAGGTGTTAACCATCCCTTTTTTAATTTATTTATATCAGATGAAAACAAGCGAGACCGGGCCACCTAGAAGATTGGCAGCGCACACAGAGAAGAAAGGAAGAAGAGGCACTGAAACAACGAGGAACGGGGACAGAACGGAGATTTCAGACTTCACAACCAAAAAGCATAAGCTCGGAAGAAATATGATGCTTCTTCCATGAAAAGAAGAAACAGCTGACAGCAATGTTTTGACTTCAACTAACGGGGTGAAGTTTTTAGGAAAACTTCTTAGTATAAAATAGTGCGAGGCCGAGAAGGAGATCAGTGGTGTTACTGAAATAGGGGAGAGAAGGGTTAGAACGAGGAAAGAAGGCCAGTGGCTTTAGCAACCATGTGGACCTACAATGGATGAACAGTCTCCAACAAGGTGAATATGTCCCATAGTCAGGCCCATAATGGGCCCGACCCAATAGGATAACTGGGGCCCAAACTCAGCCCACTATAGGCACAGCCCAATAGGGTCCAAGATCATCCTCAGTTTGGGGCCGAAACAAAGGAAGAAGGGGTGACCAATGGCTTGGCGGTGGCCCGGCCAGCGGCTCGCAGAGGCATGACTGGCGGCGTGATGATGCGGCCGGCAAGAAAGGGCCAACTACTTGGCTCGGAATAGAGGAGTGGGCGTGAACACAGAAGAAGTAGAGAAGAAGAAAGAAAGGGGATGTAGTAAGGCCCCCCTACCTTAGAGGCAACTTTCTCGGCCAATGAAGAAGGCGGGGAAACTCATCGGCAAACGACGGTGGCGGTGCTTCTTGCTGCAGAAGCAACGGCAGCCTCGGACAAAGAAAGGAGTTGCGGAAGAGACCAAGCTGAACAACAAGGCTTCCAAGAGGTGGCGCTCGACCGAGGTGGCACACCGGCCACCAGAGGTGGAGGAGGGAGGAGAGGGAGAGAGGAAGGAGAAGGTTCAACAGTGGATCAATGGCAGAAAAGGAGAGATTTATAAAAAAAATTCGAATGGCTCACTGCTAGGATTTCCGCGGTAGCTGAGCATGATCAGCGGCTGCAAGGTTGCAGAGAAACGGCTACGGGGATGCCGCGAAACGGCCGCGGTGCCTCAAATTTTGTCTTGCCCGAAGAAGTCAGAGAGGAACATGATCGTGATTCTCTGTTTTGGCTCTTCAAAAGGTCCTTGGGTTGAAGTCGGCTTGGGCTGCCAACTTTAGCCCATTATTCTCACATTTCATACCACATAAAATATAGGAAGAAAACTTTTCTCCTTTAGTATCTCTATTTACACTCTTATCTAGATTCTGCCATGTTTAACACCGAATCATCATCTTCCACCTCTACCATGACTGGCAATCCTCCCATCTTCAATCAAACATCCCAAATTACGATTCAAGCAAGGTAGAGCTGTTCTTGTTGATTTTAAGATGAACTCAAAGCTGCTTATGAAATGGCTCGTCAGAAGAATTGGTGAGAGCATGAGGCCCCTAACAATCTTACATGCACATAGTTTTAATTAATCTCGATTAATTGTTGTATTAACATCAATTTGATGGCTACAATTACTGGTTTCTAACCACATAATGATTTAAATCATTATATAATAAACAAATAACTCGAAGTAGTAATTGTATTGATTTATCAATTAATTTTGTCAAGCTTTATGAAGCAAGATGCAAGTCAACCAAATCCCTCTCTCAGCACATCTTGCAACTATTTTGAGATTAGATTTGAGGCTTAGCCATCAGTTATCTGAACCAAACACAACAGTCACAGGTGGTTTACTTTATTGAAAACCCCTTGAGAAGTATGTGAGAGAGTGAGAGAGTGAGAGAGAGAGAGAGAGAGAAGAGGGGGGGGGGGGGGGGGGGGGGGAGGGAGAGACCACGGACAGGACTGGGCATAGGCATGTTTGGCAGCATGGCATACTCCAATTGCATGCTGAAACTGTTGCTGGAAATTGGACCCGGGGGCAATCTTCGGTCGAGGAGAGGGAGCGACTGTTAGTCCTCACGGCGGGGCGGCGGTCTGTCGGCGGGCGGCGTCCTCCGTCCGGGACGGTCGGAGAGAAGGAACAGCAGGTCCTCGCAGCGGGGCGGCGATCCGTTGGCTGGCGGCGTCCTCCGTCCGGGTGCCTGCACATGAACCGGTGGCCGGGTTCTCCGGCGCCGGCCCTCCGACGCTCAAGTCAGAGAGGGGGCAAATAGTGGGGAGAAGGAGATAAACAGTGATTTTTGGGTGTATGAATGTTCCAATCCCCTCTTGAGAGGCCAAGGCTCCCTTTTATATGCGGGGGTCGGTTTACCTGTGATGTAACAGGGCGAGGCCGTAGTACGGCTTGGCATGTTGTTCAGGTCGGCGCTCGGTCAGGCGAATCATTGCACTGATGTCGGCGGTATGGCCGAGATCAGAGACTTATCATAGTCGACTAGACCCTGCTGGGTCGATTTGCCGTGGAGAGCTGGGGATCCGTAGATGTCAGGAGCCATGCGCATTTATTGTGGAGTAAGTCGGAGATCCGCATTAATGGTGGAGTAAGCCGGAGATCCGCATTAATGGTGGAGTAAGCCGGAGATCCGCATTTATTGTTGAGTGTGCCGGAAGATTACAGCGGCCACGCGCAATAAATGCCGGAGGGGTGTTAGAGTACGGTCCTCGGACATCGGGGTTTCTCTTAGGTCGGAGGTTTCGGGGTCGGTCGTCTTGTGGCCGAGCGTTCCGAGGTCGGACGCTGACTTCGGCTGTCCGGGGTCGGAGGTTGTACGGCTTCTTGGGGGCATTTATGTCATTTGGGGGGAAACTTTATTCCCCCCAATACTACCCCCCGACTTCCGAGTTCGAGCGGCTTGTGGGGCTCGGACGTGGGAAGTAAAGTCTGTCACTAAGGTTGGGGGGAAGGTCTCGCCCGCCCCCTTGTGCTTTCCGGAGCTTTCATGGTGAGATATGCGCCCTTTGGCGTCTCGAGGCTGCTTTATTCGGTGAGCTAATGATGGAGCTCGTATTATCATGCTTCTTGAATCGCCAGGATCATTTTACGGCGGATTAATGATGGGGGACCTCGAGCTTGTCGAGGCGGTGTCTCGATTCCGTAATCGATGTTTCTGGCTCATTAATGAGTGTGCCGTTACGGGGTTTGAAACGGACACGCGGCGCGACCCGAGGTCGGACGCTTTCGATTTCATGTTACTGGATCATAATTCCGAAGAAGTGGAGGCCTCATCGGGGCTCCACGTGTCCCAGATCTTATTAAACGAGGGGAGCGGGGGTTACGTCCGCTCGTTCCTCAAGACGATTTGATTCTGTGGACCCATGATGAGGCCCCGAGATCCGATGGGACAACGCTTCGATTTCGTATCCGATTTATCAAACCGGAGTGAATACAGTGCCTCGGCTTCCGAGGTCGACACGTGGCGCAACCCGGTCGGGGGGATGGGAACCGACCCCGTCGATCTGAGCCGTCAGGGGGGTCTATATAAACCCCACGAGTCTGCCCTAAAGGTCTTGTTTGGCTGCCTCTTATTTTCGTCGTCTTTCCCCCTGCTTCCTCCCTCAGCTGAATCTTGCTGGTGGTGCCCGGAGCGATTTTCGGCAATGTCCAGTAGGTTTTCTTCCTGTTTTCACTAGGGTTTCCTCTTTTCTCCTCCTCGTCAACTTCCATTTTCTACTCTTAACTTTTGCTCCACTCTTCCGTGAGAATGGGTTCCGGTCCCGAAGAGGTTGGGTCGAGTCTGTCGGAAGAGGAGCTGGAGTTAATCCGCTCCCGTTTCTTCTTCCAGCCCGGGTTTCGCCTTGAAACCGCAGGGCCGGAAGACAGGGTGACGCAGCCGCCCCCAGGTCGGATCGCGGTTTACCGCGAGACACTTTGGGCGGGCCTGCATTTTCCCGCCCATGAGTTCGTGAGCAACTTGCTGGCCGAGTACCAGCTCGTCCCGGCGCAGTTGGCTCCGAACTCATGGAGGACCATAATCGGGTTTTTATCCCTGTGCCTCGGGCACGGGATCCCGATTTCGGTAGGCCTTTTTCGCCGATGTTTTCTGTTAAAGAAAAACCCGGCGGACGTAGGGTGGTTATATTTCGCCTTTCGGGGCGGTATGTCACTCTTCCGGGGCGCCCCTTCCTCGATTCACGAGTGGAAGAGGAAGTTTTTCTTTCTGGCGTCTGCGGCGCCTTGGGGGTTCGAGCCAAGGTGGGGACACCCTCGGCTGAAGGCCCTCAACAAACTCTCCGAGCCCACGGGGAGGGAGCTGAGGACCCTGGACTCTTTACGAGCCCTCGGGAGGGGCAACGACCTGACCGAGCTCCTGCGGGAGGACGCCCTGGCGAGCGTGGGTCTGAGCTCGGCGCGCCCCGAGGGTAAGGGCGGTTGCATTATTCTATTTATTTATTTCTTGTTCTCCGTCTTTACGGTCACTGGTCTGACTCTTAACAAAATTCTTGATTTCAGATATTCCACGCATCCCGACCAGCAACACATCACTTTTCTCTCGCCTGAGGAGGCGAGAGGCCGAGGCCGGGGGTGCTGCGCCCCAGCCTCGGAAGAGGGCGAGGACGGACGGCGCTTCTTCGTCGGCCGGGACGAGTGGCCCCGAGGCGGGGGCCCCTGCAGCCGACCCGAGGCGGGAGCGGGTTGTTGGTGATGCGGGCCCGTCGGCCCCTCCTTGCCCTACCCCCCTTGCCCAGCGGGGGGAGCCGTCCGTGGTCCAGCCGCAGCAGCCAGGACCCAGGCTTACCCGAGGCACCGAGGCGAGCGGCTCCGAGACCTCGGGTTCGATCGTGCCGAGCTCTTCTCGGGCTTTCCGAGAAGAGTCGGTCGAGCCGGACTCTTCTATTCCCGAGGGGCGCTCGGCCTTTCAAGATGCCGAGGTCGCACGCTCCATGTTGCGGCGTGCGGTGCTTCCAGCGGACCGGGCCGTGTTCCGGAGTATTTCGCTGGAGGAGGTCGTCGGCAGTGCTTACTGCAACACCGCCCGGGTAAGCTTCCTTCTTAATTTCCCCGAGTTTTTAGCGTACATATGTGCTTTTCAACTCACAATACCCTCGTTTCTTTCTTTTCAGCATATTCTCGAGCTCGACACCATGGCGTTCATCGCCCATGGGTATCGGGAAGAAGTTCAACAGCTCGGCCAGCAACTGGAGCCGGCCAAGAAAAGAGTCGCCGAGCTGGAGGCGGCGTTGGCCGCGGCCGAGGCTCGGTGGACAGCCACCGAGGCTGAGCGCCTTGCCATGGTGGGGGCGCTCGAGGAGGAGAAGGCGGCTCATACCCTGACCAGGGCAACCATGCGCGGCACGGAGGCGCGCTTAGGGGAGGTCCAGGCCAGGGTTGCGGCCCTCGAGTATGAGGAGGGGGTCTTCCGCCTCCGACTCGGGCAACTTGAGGCCCGGGAGAGGAGGGCCCTCGAACGAGCCGAGCATGCTGTGGAACTCTTCAAAGAGTCGCAAGAGTTCCGCGACATGTTGGAGGAGGAGACGGTCGACGGTTTCCTTCGAGGCTTCGAGAACTTCCGGGAGCAGGTGCGCCGGTACTGCCCTCAGTACGACTTCTCGACGGTCCGTCCGAGGGAGGACCGGGGCTGGGGGTCCGACGTGCAAGCCCTTCCTGCCATCCTGACGTCCGAGGTGGGAATATACGAGCAGGACCCTGCCGAGCCTTCGACGGGGGTAGCCGAGGCGGACGGTGTCATGGAGGCGGCTCCGGCGGCCGAGATCGACGCTGTCCCGGAGGCGGCGCCCGAAGCTCCTGCTCCCGGCCCCGAGCCTGTTCCGGAGGAAGATCATGAGGTCATCAATGTGCCGGATGACCCCCCGGATGTGGCTCCCGCCGCTTAGGACTTAGCATATTTTTCTTTTCTTTTTCATTGTATCCGGGGTCGGCCCTTGAGTGGCCGACTTCCAATTTTGTAATTGGCCTTCCGGCCCTTTGTTAATGAAGAAATGTTTTTGTCATTCTGTGTTCATCTTTCCCTCTGTTGTCGTGGATGAGGCTAGAACCTTAGCTAACCGCCTCGACGACCTCTAACTTCGCATTTTAATCTTTGGGCTGCTTAACGAAGCTGCCCTTTTCCCTGGCTATATCTTAGCCTTCTCGGATTCCAGTCGTCTCGACCAAAGGGAGCTCCGAGCTTAGGTTTCTAGAAAATTTCTCTAAGTCCTATAACTCGGATCTTAGAGTCGTGGGAGTTGCCACGTTTGGCCTTTAGGAAAATCTTAAGGCACCGAGGTCGGGCCTTAGCCCTTCAAGTGGGACCGGAATAGGTCTATTCGTGCCGCTATTCGGGGAGTTTAGTCGGGTTTCCGAACTCAACTCCGAGCTTCTCATAGGGAACGCGGGCTAATAAACAAGTTATTGCCGAAGGTTTTCATAGTTATCGTTCTCGGACCCTGCCGAGATTTCGGTGAACAAGGCTGGGATTCCCAAAGATTGCCTTGGTACCTGTGCTTGGCTGGTACATTCGTGGCCGGGACCACTTTCTCAGCTGGACGTCGGAGTTTACTTAGAAGAGCCGAGTTGGGCCCTACTTTATGAAGCCTTAGTACGGATTGCGGAGACTTGACGAACAGAGCAGACATAATGAAGTTGGGAGGTCGGTCTTAAGCCGACCCAGCGAAGAAGCCCGGCTTTGGGGCAAAATAAGACTCCAACATTGGACGAGATCCCGCTCGGCAATATGTAGATAAAATTTGACAAGGAGGGCGTCTAGTTGGGTGTACCTCTTGCATTCTCGGGGTCATGCTTCGCATGGTGGAGTAGGTCGCTTCCCTTCCTCGTCGACCTCCGGAGTCATTTTTGACTTGTAAAAGGGGCTCGGGCTTCCCATGGACCCGGCGACTCCTGCCGGAGTTGAGAGGATCTGGGGAGGCTCTGTTGATTTGTAGCCCTTTTTGAGATCGAGGGGGCTTAAGACCCTATGGTCGGACCTCGGAGCGCCTCAACCTTGGTCGAGGGATCTCACGTCAGGTCGGCGGGTTCGTGGACGCTTTGCTGACCTGTGATACCTCCCGAGGTCGAGGGAGTCTGGTTCTCTACGGTCGACCCTCGGGACATCCCGACCTTAGTCGAGGGATCGTTCGTCAGGTCGGCTGGTCTGGGCACGCTCTACCGACCGGCGACGCTTCCCGAGGTCGAGGGAGTCTGGTTCTCTACGGTCGACCCTCGGGGCATCCCGACCTTAGTCGAGGGATCGCTCGCTTCGGGGATCGGGGATCGTCGACCGCTCCCGGGGGTCCACTTTGTGGCGCCCCGGGTGGAGCCACCCTTTCCACCCCTCACGGCGCCTTCCCGAGGTCGAGGAAGTCTGGTTCTCTACGGTCGACCCTCGGGGCATCCCGACCTTAGTCGAGGGATCGTTCGTCAAGTCGGCTGGTCTGGGCATGCTCTACCGACCGGCGACGCTTCTCGAGGTCGAGGGAGTCTGGTTCTCTACGGTCGACCCTCGGGGCATCCCGACCTTAGTCGAGGGATCGCTCGCTTCGAGGATCGGGGATCGTTGACCGCTCCCGGGGGTCCACTTTGTGGCGCCCCGGGTGGAGCCACCCTTTCCACCCCTCACGGCGCCTTCCCGAGGTCGAGGGAGTCTGGTTCTCTACGGTCGACCCTCGGAGCATCCCGACCTTAGTCGAGGAGGCGCTACGGGGGGCCGCGAAGGTACTACCCCGTTGTTGGTGTTGAGCGCCACGGGGGACTGCGAAGGTACTACCCCGTCTTCCCGAAGTGTCGAGGGGTCTGGGCACGCACTGTCGACACTCGGGGCATCTCGACCTTAGTCGAGGAATCTTGCACCAGTCGACGTTTCACCGTCCTGCGATTCTTCCCGAGGTCGAGGGAGTTTGGGACTCTACGGTCGAGCCTCGAGGCATCCCGATTTTGGCCGGGGAATCTGAGGATCACAGACGACCCAATATTAGAAGAGGATTACAGTCATCAAAATGAGAGAAATATTTGCAGAAAAAGGAGCTGAGTCCATTATCCTGATTATCTTGAACCCCTTGGGGTTTCACTGGTAGTACATTCGTAAATTCTCGGAGTTCCAGCTTCGTGGGATCAGAGTCCCTTCCAGGGACTTCAATTTGTACGCCCCTGGCCGTTGTACCCGGACGATTTGATACGGTCCTTCCCAGTTTGGGGCGAGCTTTCCTTGCTCGGTTGGTTGAGAAGCCTCGGCTTTCCTGAGGACGAGGTTCCCTACTTTGAAGAGCTTGGGCTTAACTCTGGAGTTGTAGTATTGGGCCGTTCGCTGTTGATATCTCGCCATGCGCACCCGGGCGACCTCTCTTGTCTCTTCGACGAGGTCCAAATTGCTCCTGAGCTGGGAGGAATTGGTATCGGGGTCGTAATGCTCCACCCTCGGAGAAGGCAAGCCGATCTCCAATGGGATGACGGCCTCAGTGCCGTATGCTAGGTTGAAGGGGTTCTCTCCCGTGGGCAGTCGGAACGTGGTTCGGTACGCCCAAAGGACATTGTACAAGTCCTCGACCCACTGTCCTTTAGACCGATCAAGCCTAGCTTTGAGTCCCTGCAAAATAGTTCGGTTAGTTACCTCAGTTTCCCCGTTTGTCTGGGGATGGGCAACCGAGGTGAAGCGATGATCAATGCCGAGCTCAGAGCAAAACTCCCTGAAATGAACATTGTCAAATTGTCAACCATTGTCAGATATAAGGATACGGGGTAGTCCGAATCGGCAGATTATAGACTTCCACACGAAGTCCCGCATCTTTTGCTCGGTCATCCGGGCAACAGGTTCGGCCTCGACCCATTTGGTGAAGTAGTCGATGGAGACGACCAGGAACTTTCTCTGTCCGGTGGCCAGGGAAAAGGGCCCCAGGATGTCGATCCCCCATTGGGCAAACGGCCAGAGGGCGATGATGGAGGTCAGCAGAGCTGAAGGTCGGCGCTGGATATTGGCGTTTCGTTGGCACCGATCGCACTTGCGGACGAAATCTGTTGCGTCCTTCTGGAGTGTGGGCCAGTAGTATCCCTGCCGCAGGATCTTATGGGCCAAGGCTCGACCCCCCAGGTGATTTCCGCAGATCCCTTCATGGACCTCTCGGAGGGCGTAGTCCGCCTCGGAGGGGCGGAGGCATCTGAGAAGGGGAGAAGTAAATGATCGTCGATAGAGTTTATTCTCGTACAAGACATACCGGGGAGCCTGGCGCTTGATTCGGCGAGCCTCCGTCTCGTCATGAGGTAGAGTTCCGTCCTGAAGATAGCAGACGAGCCCGTCGATCCAGCTTGGCTCGGAGTCGACGCACATAGTGGGCTCGGGTTCCTCCGTGCTGGGGACCCGAAGATACTCGAGCGCTTTTCCCTTGGGAAGCTCGCTCATGCGGGAGGTGGCCAGTTTGGATAGCTGGTCTGCCCTGAGGTTTTCCGCTCTGGGAATATACTGAATATTGAAAGAATTCAGGGCAGATGTGAGTTCCCGCACCTTTTGGAGATACTTTTGCATGGATGGCTCTTTAGCTTCAAAATCTCCTTGGACCTGGTTCACCACCAGCTGGGAGTCGCTGAAGGCCGTCAGGTCTCCCACTTTTAGTTCTTTCGCCAGCTTGAGCCCGGCGATGAGAGCCTCATACTCGGCCTCATTGTTCGAGGCCGGGAACTCGAGGCGCAGAGCTTGCTCGGCCACCACTCCATCTGGACTGGTGAGGATAAGTCCGGCCCCGCTGCCCCCCGGGGTCGAAGACCCATCCGAGTGCAGGACCCATGGCTGCTTCGGGGTCTCCTCCACGGACTCAGATGGCGGCTCGAGGTCGTCCGGAAGGGTGCACTCCACGATGAAGTCGGCGAGTATCTGAGCTTTGATAGCCGGCCTGGGCCGATATTCTAGGTCGAATTCCCCGAGCTCGACCGCCCATTTGGCGATCCTCCCCGCACGATCCGACCTCTGCAATATCTGCTTCATAGGCTAGTCGGTTAATATAGCTATCGTGTGGGCTTGGAAGTAAGGCCTGAGTCTCCGAGCCGAGATGATGAGAGCGAAGATGGTCTTCTCAAGTTTAGAATATCGGGTCTCAGCATCCCTGAGAACCCGGCTGGTGTAATAGACCGGCTTTTGGAGCTTGTCTTCTTCCCGGACGAGGACCGAGCTTACTGCAGCTGGAGAGACGGCCAGATATAAGTAAAGAATTTCGCCCTTCTGGGGCTTGGTGAGCAGCGGGGGAGAGGCCAGAAGGCTCCGAAGCTCTTCAAAGGCTTGCTGGCATTCTTCTGTCCACCGGAAGTCTTTCGGCCATTTGAGGCTCTTGAAGAAGGGGAGGCAACGCTCGGCTGATCGAGAAACAAACCTTCCCAGGGCGGCTACCCGCCCCGCGAGCCGCTGCACCTCCTTAACTGTCTTTGGAGGCGACATCTCTTGCAGTGCCCGGATTTTCTCCGGGTTGGCTTCAATTCCGCGTTGGGTCACTATGAAACCCAGGAACTTGCCCGAGGTGACCCCGAACACGCACTTCGCCGGATTGAGTTTCATTTGGTATTTTCTGAGCTTGGCGAATGTCTCGTTGAGATCGGCTATGTGGTGTTCCACCGCTTGGCTCTTTACCAGCATGTCGTCCACATAGACTTCCATGTTCCGGCCGATCTGGTCTTTAAAGATTTGGCTGATCAGTCTTTGATAGGTGACCCCAGCGTTTTTCAGGCCAAAGGGCATCACCTTGTAGCAGTAGGTGCCCTTGTCGGTGATGAAGGCCGTCTTCTCCTCGTTTTCTGGCGCCATTCGGATTTGGCTGTATCCTGAAAAGGCGTCCATAAAAGTTAGCAGTTGGTGTCCTGAAGTGGAGTCGACGAGCTGGTCGATGCTCGGGAGAGGGAAGCTGTCTTTTGGGCAGGCCTTGTTCAGGTCGGTGTAGTCCACGCACATACGCCATTTTCCGTTGGCCTTCTTTACGAGGACTACGTTGGCGAGCCAATCCGGGTAGGAGACCTCCTGGATGAAGCCGGCTCCGAGGAGTTTGTCCACCTCCTCGGCCGCAGCTCGTTGTCGCTCAGGGGCGGAGCCTCTTTTCTTCTGCTTTACAGGCCTGCTGGTTGGCCTCACCTGGAGTCGGTGGACCATGACCTCGGGGTCAATTCCTGGCACGTCCGCGGGCGACCAGGCGAAGACGTCAGCGTTGTCCCGCAGGAAGCTGACGAGGCGATTCCTCTCATGGGCGCCGAGGCCGGAGCCAACCTGCACGGTTAGCTCGGGAAAATTTTCTTGTAGTGGGATTTGAATAAGGAGCTCATCGGGCTCTACTTGCTTCTTCCAGAGAGTGTCCCTCGCATCGAGGGTTTCTATGGGCAGTGAAGGGCCCATCGGGCGGTCTGGTGCCTCGGCTGGTTGCTTTACTGTGTGGGCCGCCATGTAGCATTGCTTGGCGACCAGCTGGTCTCCGCGGACCTCGCCCACTCCTTGGCCGGTGGGGAACCGCATGAGCAAATGGCGAGTTGAAACCACGGCTCGAAGGGTGTTTAACCCTGGGCGCCCAAGGATGGCGTTGTAGACCGAGGGCAGACGGACCACCAGGAAGTCCATCCTCACAGTGCTCTCCCGGGGGCGAGGCCAACTGTGACAAGGAAGCTAGCATCACCTTCAACCGGGACCGCATCTCCGGTAAACCCGACCAGCGGGGCATTGATTCTCCGGAGGTGTCCTTCTGTCAACCCCATTTTTTGGTAGGCATGGTAGTACAAAATGTTGGCTGAGCTTCCATTGTCAACTAGGACACGCTTTACATCAAACCTATTTACAATCATTGAGATGACCACAGCGTCATCGTGAGGGGTCTCGACCCCTTCTAAGTCCTCGTCCGAGAACGAGATGACTTCATCAGTGCGTGGGTGCTTCGGGGGTGCTCCCTGGGCGGCTGTTCCTGCCGAGGTCTGCCCAATCATGTTGATGGTGCCGGCGATAGGCCTGTTGCCGCCAGGATTTTTGGTTGGTGCGACATTCTCCGCCGGCCTCCTTTCCTCATGTCGGTTCCTCACGAACCGGTTGAGTACTCCCCGTCTGATGAGCGCTTCTATCTCGTCCCGGAGTTGGAAGCAGTCCTCCGTGTCATGCCCGCGATCTCGGTGGAAGCGGCAGTACTTCCTGGAATTTCGGAGAAATCCCGTGTCTCGCATAGGAGGCGGGGGTCGGAAGAAGTCCCGACCCTCAATTTCCATCAGGATCTCGGCCCGAGGAGCATTGACGGGTGTATAGTTCTCGTACCTCGCCTGGTACGTTCGGGGCCGTGGTGGAGACCTCGGATGAGGAGGTGTCCTCTGCTGAGGTCGCCCCTGCTGACGGGGCGGGCTCCTCAGTCTGGGGAGATTCTTCTCTCGGCGGGGAGACCGGCTCCTTTGTCGACCGCGCTCCTCGCGGCGCTTCTTCCGCTTCTTCGAGGTGGGCTCGATTGCCCCCCGCCTGGAGGCGACTGCCTCCTCGGCCTTGGCGTACTTCCGGGCTCGGGCCAGCATTTCGGTGAAGTCGGCCGGGAAGCTCTTCTCGATGGAGAAGAGGAATCGGTAGGAGCGGACCCCAGTCTTCAGAGCCGACATGGCTATCGACTGGTCTAGCTCGCGAACCTCCCATGTGGCAGCGGTAAAGCGGTCCAGGTACTCTTTGAGGGACTCCCCCTCCTTCTGCTTGATGTCTAGGAGGGAGTCTGATGTCCGTCGCTGGCGCCGGCTGGCAGCAAAGTTGGTGGCGAACTGCCTGCCGAGCTGCTCAAAAGAGGACACCGTGTTCGGCTTCAGACCAGAGAACCAAAGCCGAGCGGTCCCTCGGAGGGTTGCTGGGAAGGCCTTGCAGAGTATGGCCTCCGAGGACCCTTGTAGGGCCATGAGGGCCCGATAACTCTCCAAGTGGTCGAGGGGGTCGGTGATTCCGCTGTAGGGCTCCACCTGAGGCATTTTGAACCTCGCGGGAACTGGCTCGTCCTCGATCTGGCGGGAGAAGGGGGACTTGGTAGTGAACTCAAAGTCCCCTTCCTGTCTTGCCTTCTTGCTGTGGAGTGCCGCAATCTGGCGCTCCAGATGCTCGACTTTTCGGTCGAGCTCCCCCACCCGTGGGATTGTCGCTGTGGTTTGCGCCGGCTCACGGTGATCCGGGGCTGACTCCGCCTCAGAAAGTTGGGGTCTCCGGTCGAAACCTTCTCCCGGTAACTCTCTCCGGGGAGAAGCTCGTTCTCCATTGTTGGCTCTGGAGGAGCCATGCAAATTTTGGCTGGGGAGAACCGGGCCGTTGGGGAGACACTCCGGCGGGGCCTGGGCCTGCGGGGGAAGTGCCGGTAAAGCCTCCACGCGCCGCAGGCCCTGAACGGCGGCGGCCAGGGCCTGGACTTGCTGTACCAGGGCATTGAACTGTTCCGGCTGGACCTGAGGAGCTGGGTCAGCCGGAGTTGGAGAATTCTGGACGGAGTGTCCAGGACTTTGCGGGGGACGCCGGGAGACGTTAGAGGCTCCCTTACTTCTCAACTTCATGACTGCTACTCGGACCCTTCCTCTAGCGCCAACTGTTGCTGGAAATTGGACCCGGGGGCAATCTTCGGTCGAGGAGAGGGAGCGACTGTTAGTCCTCACGGCGGGGCGGCGGTCTGTCGGCGGGCGGCGTCCTCCGTCCGGGGCGGTCGGAGAGAAGGAACAGCAGGTCCTCGCAGCGGGGCGGCGATCCGTTGGCTGGCGGCGTCCTCCGTCCGGGTGCCTGCACACGAACCGGTGGCCGGGTTCTCCGGCGCCGGCCCTCCGACGCTCAAGTCAGGGAGGGGGCAAATAGTGGGGAGAAGGAGATAAACAGTGATTTTTGGGTGTATGAATGTTCCAATCCCCTCTTGAGAGGCCAAGGCTCCCTTTTATATGCGGGGGTCGGTTTACCTGTGATGTAACAGGGCGAGGCCGTAGTACGGCTTGGCATGTTGTTCAGGTCGGCGCTCGGTCAGGCGAATCATTGCACTGATGTCGGCGGTATGGCCGAGATCAGAGACTTATCATAGTCGACTAGACCCTGCTGGGTCGATTTGCCGTGGAGAGCTGGGGATCCGTAGATGTCAGGAGCCATGCGCATTTATTGTGGAGTAAGTCGGAGATCCGCATTAATGGTGGAGTAAGCCGGAGATCCGCATTAATGGTGGAGTAAGCCGGAGATCCGCATTTATTGTTGAGTGTGCCGGAAGATTACAGCGGCCACGCGCAATAAATGCCGGAGGGGTGTTAGAGTACGGTTCTCGGACATCGGGGTTTCTCTTAGGTCGGAGGTTTCGGGGTCGGTCGTCTTGTGGCCGAGCGTTCCGAGGTCGGACGCTGACTTCGGCTGTCCGGGGTCGGAGGTTGTACGGCTTCTTGGGGGCATTTATATCATTTGGGGGGAAACTTTATTCCCCCCAACAGAAACAAATCCAGAGATTTATACGTAACCTAAAGAGACAAAGATGCGGATAGAATCACAAAATTATAGTAGCGGATCAAAATCATTCCAATTGGAATCATGGCTCTGTTCTAGTATGACTAAGCACATTCATCAGGTGTCAAAACAGAATAATACAAGTATATATAATCCATTTAGGCATTCACTACATAGAATGGCAAGATAGACTGCAGTCTTTCTTCGGGAGTCATCATCATTTTCCATCAACCCTGTTTCAGTAACGGCAGAATAACGAGGATTACTATCAGGAGAAGGCCAGATATGAATCCCATTGCAAGAGGCAGTCCTTGGAGAACAAAATATCTTTCTTCTCCGTCATTTTCCTCCTCCTCTGGAGGCTTTGAAGTGGAGTTACAAAATAAGTAAAATTCACCACAGAGACCAGCATTCCCTTCAAAGCTCGAACTCGAGAAGGTTGAAAACTGACCTCCCATGGGAATTTGGCCCTGCAAGTGGTTATGAGCAACATTGAACGAAGAAAGAAACGTAAGGTCGACAAGGGAGGCAGGTATTGTCCCTGATAGATCATTGAAAGACAGGTCCAATGTCTCTAAATTGCGAAGGCCTGACAATTCATAAGGAATAGAACCTGTGAAGTTGTTGTTGCTCAGGTCAAGCACCTGAAGAAGTCTCAAGTTGCCAATCTCCTTCCAGACTGTTCCATCCATCATATTATTGCTCAAATCCACTGCTGGAGGGAAGTTTATGTAATGTTTATACAGCAGGTTACGTTGTGCATTTTTCCAATAGACCAAGGGCATGCCATGTGAAGAAGACCCATTGTTTGAAAGAGAATCAGAATTGAGGGTTTTTAGTTTCGTTAAGCTTATAGGAATCTCGCCAGTGAGTGAATTATTTGACAGGTCCAGGTAAAAGAGATACCAGGCTCCCAATACACAATGGAATGCCTCCAGTCAAGTGATTCCACCCGGCTTTTATTTGTTTACATCAGAAGAATAAAAGCAAGAAGTGGCCACCTAGAAGATTGGCAGCACACACTGAGTAGAAAGGAGGAAGAGGCTCTGAAACAACGAGGAACGGGGACAGAACGGAGAAGAAACATGATGCCTCTTCCATCAAAAGAAGAAACAGCTGACAGCAATGTTTTCACTTCACCTAACAGGGTGAAGTTGAAGGAAAACTTCTAAGTATAAATTAGTTAGCTGTCCGACGACAATTGAGCCAATCGCCAGTCTTCAGCTAACCAAGAGTCCACTGATGCTCAAAGCACTGATGGAAGCAAGTGATGTGGAACATTTTTTCGAGTCAAAAGTGTGCCGAGGGCAAAGTCCGGCATAAGTGCGTGTTGCACTCCAAGATTCTCTTCATGTATTTTTCTACTGCACTTATTCTCAAGGGCCCTTGTATGATTGTTTGATTTCCGACTGTCATTTTAGCCTATCATCGATTTTCAGGTAACCAAGAGTCCACTCATGCTCTCGGCAGTCATGGAAACAAGAGATCTCTATCATTTTTCCGAATGAAAAGTATGTGGAGGGCAAATTCCACCACAAGGTCGTGTTGGACTCCATGCCTATCTTTGAATTTTCTACTTGTATTCCTCATGAGAACATTGTACTACTGATCTTTATTGGGAAAGGGTCCTGCAACGGATGGATCTAATTTGCCAATTGGGTAGTTGGATCCAACACTCTTAAGTCAATCCTCTCCAACCTTTTAGATGGTTGCCCATGTGAAATGGCACTATTAGAGTCAATTTTGATGGCATCCCCAATTTCGAGGAGAGCCTATTGGGCCCCTCTCTTTTCTCCCCTCTCCATCCCTCCCTTCCCCGTAAGTTCCTAGAGCTTGCCAGTGTGCTCGTCGGATCCCGCCACTCAGCGGCTTTGGCTGACGTGTTCGATGTTGTGTTGAGCTATCTTAGCCCAAATGGGTTAGGTTTGGAACTGCGAATCCAATTGGACCCGAATTTGAACCCAAATCTGTAGTAACTTCATTTGGGCAGATTGAATATGGATACATGGGTCTGGCTGGATACAAATCTAATCTGGATCGATTGGATTGTCTCCTTTACAATGCTTCAAGTTCGAAGCCCTAGTATACTGATCGAGAGGCATTCAACCATAGTTTTCTTTATTATCTTTGAGTGTTGCATGTTTTCCAAGTGACTTTGAGACTCAAAATCCAGCTACAAAAGACATTCATCCACAGTTGTTAAAAGCAAACATATATCTAAAAAAGTTATATTTGGAGGTGTGCTTAAGCATTAATCTTTTCCTTTTTTCTTTTTCTTTGTTTTTTCCCTTTTTTGTCAACACCCGTAGGAGAAAAATGGATGAAATAAATGATGTTTGCTGTTGGAGATGTGACAAACTTGTAAAATCAATGGATATGAAAGAAAAGCAGGGAGTTAATTTTCTTTAGAATAAATTACAAAAATCTTCTTGAGATTATGGGTAAATTATACTCACACCTAATAGTATGAAAAACCTATGCTTATCTTTCTGAGATTTATTTTTATCCAATACTTTAATCCATAAGTTAACAGAACATCAGTCAAACTGTTAATTTTAAATGGGACCCAAATACCAAGTCAAACTGTTATTATCTTTGATTCCTGTATGTTTTTTTAAGGTGCCTTGAACCGTAGTTGTAAAAAGCAAGCATATATCTCCCAGAGAAGTAGGTTGGGTGATTATGTTGTAAGGCTGAGGAGCTTCCACGTATCTCTTTAAGACTTAGATTCTTCTCATTAGTTTGTGGCCAATTGATGTCTCCAGAGAAAATTAGCTTTCTTTCTTTCTTTCTTTCTTTTTGTTTTTTTAGAGGCTCTTCCCCCAAACTTTATTAAAAATAAAAAATATTAACAGAGATTAAGTTACATGAGCAAGAGGTTTAGAGGAGCCATTTACAACAAGGGAGACTGGAGGTTGGAGATCATCCTATTGCCTCATTTTACGGTCGACGTACGGTCAGGGAAAATTGGCTTTCAACAGTGATTTTCTTCTATTTAATTTCAGGTTATGCCGTAGTTCAATAAAACAATATATAATTCAAAGGGATCTAGGAAAATTAACATGTTGCTGAGAGCATGGAAACTCTACCGGATCAAAATAAAAATTTATTCTTGTTTACCATAGGAATTAACACACGCACAGTATATATATATATATATATAAAAAGAGGCAAACAAAGCTTCACCTCTAAGTACAACACGCTCTATTTGTTTGGACTCCATAGAATGCCGTTCTCGAGCAGGAAGTGGCAGATTGGCACAGTCCCAGGCTTCACATGAAGCACCTGGAAAGCCACGTACTGGGGGTTGAATTCGGCCGTATTAGTGTGGCATGCAGCCACGGCCTCCACCTTTGTCCCATCCTTCCCCACCATCGACAATGTGTATGCTACCGTGCTTTGTGAGTGGCAGTAAAACACAGCGTATATATAATTCATAACATGGCAAGACACGAACTTAGAGCCAGCCAGCTTTTGCACCTTGGACATGGTGTACACTTGCTTCGGGGTAGCATGGTTATCCAACGTTGTTGACAAGGCCCGGATGTTACGTGTCCCAAGGGTCGACGTGCTAAAATCCACCATGGAGTCGAGGGAGGTTGCGCAGTACTTGGTCTCTCCATCAACTGGAGGCGCCTCGCAGTCCTGAAGCGGCTTCTTCATGGATTCTGCTTCGGTGGAGTTGGGGTTAATGGAGAGGCGGGCAAGCATTTCTGGGAGCTTGATGGATGAGAAGGGAATGGAGTCAGCCATGCGACGAGGAAGAAGGGTGGCGCCAGAGCTGGTCCGGATAAAATGGATGGTCTTGTTGGCCCCGGGATGCACGACGTCCTTCTGTAAGAAGAAGATAGTTGCAAAGCGATCTTCTATTTTGGTTGCTCGGGACCTGTAGTTGTAGATGTAGGAATTACCAAGTCTCGCGAAGTTCTTGCCCTTGCTGATATTAAAGCTGAGCCCTCCCTCGCTAACATTCACGGCTGTGCGTGCCTCCTTATCAGCCAATAAATCTGCGCGCAGTTAGTACAAGCTATTGATAAGGCATGTAATCATGCTCTACCTTGGCAAATTACTTTTCAAGCAAGGTTGAGCTCTGCTTGTCGATTTTAAGATGAGCTCAAGCTGCTTATGAAATGGCTCGTTGGAGGAATTGCTGAGAGCATGAGGCCCCTAACAATCTTACATGCCAGTAGGCAGTAGTTTCAATTAATATTGAATAATTGTTACACTAGCATCAAATTGATAGATAGAATTACAGGTTTCTAACCATATAATGATAACATCGTTATACATAATAAACAAATAACTCGAAATAGTATTTGTATTGATTTATTAATCGATTATGTAAGCTCTATAAATTAAAGCAGGATGTAAGTCAACCGGCCGATCCATATCTCGGCACATCTTGTAACTATGTTGAGATCAGATTCGAGGCTTAACCTTCACTTATCTGAACCATGCAAAAGCAGTGACAGATGGTTTACTCTATTGACAACACTACTGCTAGAAGTATGTGTGTGTGTGAGAGAGAGAGCGAAAGAGAGAGAGAGAGAGAGACCACGGATAGCACCGGGCATGGGTGTTTTTGGCAGGACTGCGTGCCAGTAGACCTCCGCAGGTGAAGCAGCATGGGCATGGCTTACTCCAATTGCATGCTGAAACAAATCCTCATCTGGGTTAGAGATCTAAAAATAAAGTGACAAAGATATAGATAGAATCACAAAGAAGGGGAAATTAGCTGGTGGTTACAGCGAAGAGAACGAGGAGGAAAGGCCCCATTGCTCCGGGGACCAGCAGAGCCGAGACAACCACAGTGCCAGCAATTAAATGAACAACTTACCGCGTCAGGGGTGGGTAGAGCGTGGATTCTCCGTGACGGCCGGCGGGGTCTTTCCATTGTCGATACGTGCCGGGAGTCAGCCCATGTGCCAGGACTCAGTCCCCACGCCGCGGCCGTGTGCTACGTCAGCCGGAACCCACATATTGTGTCTGACGGGCGCTGTACGGCATTTCCGCACGGGCCGGGAGAGCGCTCATGCAGTGCAAGGTTTTCTTGGATAATCGCATCCAGAGGACTTACGTCTGGACAAGGTCACAAGCCTTGCTAGAGTATCGTCCGATTATGATTTGTTGCATCTTATTTTTCCCATCCACAGGCTGAGATGGAGATAAATTTTAGGAAAAGTTGCTTAGCGGTCTAAAGTTATACCCGCCTATAACGAATAGTCCCTATTGACTGTGTTTTTAATAAGCGGTTCATTGACATTTGAAATGCCATAAGGAGACCAAAATACCCCTGACCCTTATCCTCTTCCGTCGTTCCTCGTATGCTCTCTGTTCATTTGAACGAGCCGTATTCAAACTTTACCGATTCCAGCCCTCATTTCGTCCCCAAAGTTCGTATCCTAATCCTCTCTTCGAACGGAAAAAAATTCATAAAAATCTCGTCCGATTCCGCTTGATTTTTACGCCCTGGTTTCAAACCCTAGAACTGCAAACCACTACCCAACGGTATTCGATCTTCCTCTTTTTTCCTGTTAAGCCGTGTGCCTTTTCGAAAAGGAGAACCCTTCCGACCCGATTTTGAGGAGCAAGGAGATATTTTCCGTCCAGCCTCGGAGTCGACCTTCGAACCGACTCCGCCCTGTTCGTTTGTAGCGGAAGCTTAGGTGGACATTGGTCTCTCCAACCTTTCCTAAAGCATCTCTGCATTCCTTTAACAGGTTTGTCACTGCATACTTTTTCCAATAATTTTTTTGAACACGAACATGATATGCGGTATTGTAGGGCATTTGAGATATTTGTGGGAATAGTTAGGATTTGCCGAATTAATGGACAGAGAGGTTGTGGTAGCACATTTGAGATATTTGTTATGGAAAAATATGTCTATTCTGTGCTAATTGTGTTTTTTGTTATAGTTTTTAGGAAGATTTATTTTGAGTTGATATTATTCAAAATATAATTTTTAACTATATTTGTGATGCAGATATCTTAGATGGCCCCAAAGCAGAGTACAGGCAAAAAATCCTTCGTTGGCCCGAATAATATGGTGAATTGTAGGTGTTACTTCGCCCACTTTGTAAGTTTTATGGTCACCCTAATCCCGTGTATGTCTTGTGAACAGAAGGATAGGGTGAGTGGCACTCCTTTTGGGTACATGCTAGGTCTACCATATATAAAATAGAGTAGGCCTGTGTTGGATACATTGCTCTCCTTTTGGGATAATGTTGAGGAAAGTTTTTAGTTTGGTAGGATTCTAGCGCCTTTTGTAGGGATTGATTTGGCACTAATCTTTGGTTTGAGTGCCACGGGTAATGAGGTGGAACTGCATAGAAAGGGGAGGGTTATGTCTGACCTCAACATCCGATTTTTTGAGGGTGACCACCAAAAAGCCAATAGAAATGCAATTAAAAATAGATTACAATACCTTGTCGATAAGAGCAGGCGACAAGATGTGGAGGATTCTACAAAATTATGGGTTCTATATCTCTTTGGGACTATCCTCTTCCCAACCGTACACTACTATGTTCCTAAGATATTATGTTCATATGATGATGATTTAGACTGCTTAGGTTCATAGTGTTGGGGTCTTGCCGTTTTCTCTTTTCTTCGGCAGCAGATACCTAGTCTAGCCGATAGTGTGAAGATTAGAAATATCACAGGCGAAAGATCTGCTAGATACATGGACGGCTGCATGGTCGCTCTAGTTGTGAGCATCAAAAGATGTTTTTTTTAAATTTCATTGTTACGATATATATATTTACTTGTAATTTGATGTTTACAATGGTTTTTGCCAGGTATGGGCTACTGAGCATACGAACAGCATTGTTGGAAGCCACTGGCCACCGTTCATGTATCCACGTCTCGTACGCTGGAACAACACCCCATTCCCTCGCAGGGTGGACATGATTGCCGATGTTATAAAGAATTTAAAACGATTTGAGGTTTGAATGTTGATTTCTTACATTGCAAATATTTTAACTTGTTCCTAAAATTAAGTGTTCGCTCGCTTTAGGTTATTGAGAAGCTACAACCTAGAGAGGAGGAGTTGCATCTTCTCTCGCAAGGAGGGCCACAATTAGTTTGGCTGATAGAGATGCGAACGGATGAAGAACTGCAACAATCTGTGCATGTCAGAACTCAGGTATTATCAGCTTACTGTAACATAGCATTTCCGAAACTTACAAGCACTTTTGATTTGGCACGCACTTTTCACTTGCCAGCACATAGTTAACTCCATATGGCACATCCACTTGGCACACACATATCATGTATCCGCATTAATGGAATTCTTGCTAGTAACTCACATTTAGTTCAAGTCTACACACAGTTAAGTATGCCTACAGTTAGTTAAATGCATACACCACATTTATTATTGTGTTGTTTTAGGTTCCGTTATCCAGTCATAGTGATCGATATCCACTGCGGGGCATTCAGACATGTATCACAGTGCTTGAGACGTGTTTGCTACAACATGGCTTTAGTTTACCAGAGCCTCATCCTATTGGGGATGTCGAAGGGGAGGATGCTACCCGCATAGAACTGATCGATAAGAGGGTGTTGAGAATAGAGAAGGTCCTACGAGATAAGGGCATTCTGGTGGATGACAAACCTGGGGAGCATGCTACAGTTTCCGCTGAGGTAAGCAATTTCCTACAAATTTTTAAATGAACTATCAGTTCAAGTATGAATCGATGTATGAATTAAATATGATGTTCATTGGTTACGTGAAGGAGCATACTGCAGCTGTTGAACCTATTCACGACGCTGCTCTTCAGAAAGATCATATGCATCATAGTGCTGATTCGGTGGAGGTATGTAATTATTTGGTTCGTAGTGTATATGCTTTTAGAATGGTAGTATAAATCGTCTTCAAATGCATTTTCCTATCAGGTTATTTGGTCCACCGATGCTGAAGCTAAGAAGAAAGCTGGAGCTCCGAGCAAATATGTTTCCTCCTTATGCAAGCGTGTGAAGCTGGGAGCACGCGAGTGGAAGCCATCGAAAAAAGTGAAGGCCATATCACAGCTTCCAAAGACTTATAAAAGGGGTAAAAAAAATGAAAGTTGCCCAAATAGGTGAGGTTAATACGGGAATTACTATTCAAATCGAGGATTCGCCCACTCGGTCAACCAATATATTCGACCCACCGACTACTGCATTAATAGAGCTCCAAAAATCAGCTCCAACAAGGAAGGAAACCTCCCCCCCGGGAGCGATATAGAAATGTTGTTTCGTTCTTATGTGTTTATGTATCCATATTTGTTGCCCAAGGTGACAAGCCAAGAGGGGGGGGGAGGTGAATTGGTTTTTCTAAATTTTTGCTATCTTACTTTAGTCAATTGATGAGTGAGTGAAATTAGAATAATGCACAATACAAACACACAAGAAGTATAGTGGTTCGGTGCTCTCCTAAGCACCTACGTCCACTCTCCAAGCGACCCCTTGGGAATTCACTATAATCCCTCGGATTACAGTTGGATTGTTTTCCGGGCTCACAATCCAAAAACCTTTACACTTTGGTTTTTCGGGATCACCAACGAACCTTAACAATTGGTTTTACGGGCTCACCAACGAACCTTAACAATTGGTTTTACGGGTTCACCAATAAACCTACACCGTTGGTTTTGCGGGCTCACTAACAAACCTTTACAAGGTGATTAACAAAAGAAAGAAGAAAGTTGAAGCTCCTAGATGAGCAAATATAACAATTATAAGCTACAAAGAAGAGTTTAGAGAATAGTTATCGCTTGATGAGACTTCTCTCTTCTTTGTTAAGAATGCTTCACTCTTCAAGGGTGGATGGAGCTCTTGATGTCTCTTGGAATCTGCTCAACCACTTCCTTTCAACTCTTGAATGAAGCACTTGGATGAAGAAGATTAGGGCACTTGTCTTTCTTGTGTAAGCTTTGATCTTTTTGCAAAAGGATGATTTTCTCTAATGAATAGTATCCCTTTAAATAGTTTTCCTCACCCATTGGACATCCCTCATTGGTCAGATTTCAAAAACTAGCCGTTACTTACTGTTTGGAGGTCAAAAAGTACTTCTGCAGAACTAGCCGTTATGCTTCTGCCCGTGCTTGGGTCGACTCAACTTTTACTGAGGTTGACCAAACTTTCACTTGGGTCGACTCATGTAATATTAGGGTCGACCCTCTCAGGAACCACAGAACCTTGTGTTTCAGCCTTCCTTCACTTGGGTCGACTCAACACTTTTTGGGTCGACTCAAGGTTGGGTTGGGTCGACTCAAATTTCACTTGGGTCGACCCTCTCAGAGATTCCAGAGAACTGATTTGTGAATGATAAAACCTTTGGGTCGACTCATGTTCTGTTGGGGTCGACTCAAAGTTGGGTTGGGTCGACTCAAACTTTACTTGGGTCGACCCTCTCAGAGATTCCAGAGAACTGATTTGTGAGTGAGAAAACCTTTGGGTCGACTCATGTCCTGTTGGGGTCGACTCAAAGTTGGGTCGACTCAAGCTCCATTTGGGTCGACCCTCTCAGGGATTCTAGAGACTTGTTTTCTTGAAGCTTGAAGATGGGGTCGACTCAACTTACACTTGGGTCGACCCATGTACTGTTCATCCGTGCCATTTTTGCAGAAGTGTGCCAGATGTTTTCTTGATGTGCCGGGGTCGACTCAATCCATACTTTGCTGCAACTTAAGGTTAGATTTATCCATATAATCAATGAAATAAACTTTAAACAATTTTGAATATATGTCATGGTGGTGCTACATACTCTAAACAATGAAAATTACTATTGTCCACTTAAGAGTACGTTTCACTTGAAACTTTGCCGAATTGGAATTTAGAATTCACTATCCCTTTCCTATCGCAAATTTTATCTCATTATTGATCATTGTATTAATCATCAAAATACCACTATCATCCTCAATCTTTTCCTTTTTGATGATTACAAAATATTGAGTATGATCAAATTGATTCTTATCTTAAGATTAATTTTAGAAGGGCTCAAGTTGCTGAATTTCAGCTTTTCAAATATGAGAGTGAAGTCTCCCCCTATTTCATCCAAATATTGCCAATTTGAACTTTTTGATCTTCTCCCCCTTTCTTTTATACTTGGTTAATGATGACACTTCAAGAATTTGAGATAATGAAAGAGTTTCAGATTATGTATCGAGGTATAAAAGGTATGTGCCAAAATCTGAAATACGATTTAACATTTTCATTGTACAAATTGCTCCCCCTTAAATGTATAGTCTTTCCTATTATAATTTTCAACCTTGTTTGTCAACTTATTTCTCTTTCCTTGCTTCTCCCCCTTTTTGTTATCATCAAATAGGTGCATGGTAATAGATGAATAGACACAATAATTAATAAACAGTTCAGTTTCATTGATCAAAATGGAACATTGTAGTATATTAATGCCAAAATAAAACAAATACGATGTTCCTCAATCAAAGTACAAAGTACATGATCAAACACAAAATATATATGAGAACTAGATAAATCCTAAGCACTAATACCAAAAGTGCTAATATCAGCCTAGGGGGTATCTAATGGCTGTGATCTACTCCTCATCCTCCGAGCATATGTGGCGAGGGGAGGTCGGGCCTGATAGGACTGAGTCTGGCGTGGAGCTCGGTGAGCTGGACGACTCTGTGCCGAAATCTCTGACTCAGCTGCCTAGGGCACAGATGGTCCATGAACCTCTCTCTCTCTTCGTAGAGCTCCTACCTGCTCTCTCAGATCGCTAATCTCAGCAGTCATAATATCCAATCTGCTCGTCAATCCATCAGTGATAGTCCTCGCCTGAGCTGACATAAGCTCAGTCATCCTACTTCAAAACTCATCTGTGTATCCCGCGGGAACAGATGACGAAGGTCCAGCCTCTGAAGGTGCTGTAGGATGATCCTCAGGCTCCTCATCCTCAGGGATGGGATCTCCAATCTCTGGTGCATCACCCTCAGGTGCATCACCCTCTGATACAGCATGAATCCCAGCTCCTGCACGCACCCACTGCCCGTTCACCTTCTCATACCCCATGCGAATAAGGGATCGTGCAGTGTATGTGTCAGTAAATAGTAGATGCCTGGAGATCTCTCCCTCTACTGATATATCATGCTGTCGGAATATCAAGGTGAGTATCATACCATAAGGCAGGGAGACTCTCGAATTGCATATGACCTTTCTCATCTGCCTAAGTATCATAGCTGGGAGGTTCAGGAGAATGCCTTGAATAATGTACTCCATGACTACCAGGTCTCGCTCAGAAATGAGATCAAATCTTCCACTTTTCGAAAACAAAATCCGATCTATGAAGTTGTGCAACAACCTCATCTCAGCTGAAAGAGAGCTTGCTATTACATTCTCGGAGTAGTCGAAATCATCATTCTCAAGAATCAACTGCAGAGCTCTCAACTTATTTTCAGGCTTTTCTGGAGTTGCTCCTTCGCAGGGGAGATGAAGCAACTCACTCAAACTTCTTTCGGAAACCCTAACCCTTACTCCTCGGACTTCAGATATGAGCCCTCCCATTTCAGTTTTCAGAAAGGCATAGAACTCACGAACCAACCCTGGGTAGATCACCACATCTAGGGAGCAAAGATACTCCCATCCTTGCTTTCGGATCCAATCACCCAACCGGAACCCTTCTTGATCCAAAAACTCGGAGTGGATCCTTCTTTCCGTGGTAACCGGTCTCCCCGCAAATTTTGCAAGTTGGACTGAAGGAGAGGGAGGACGAGGAGGAGGCTCTACACGTGTCTCACCTTGTAGAGGCACTGTAGAAGGCTCTGTAGCATTTCTATCAACATGAGTGGTCCGTGAAACCCTCCCGGATCGCTTGGCTACGGCTCTCTTGGGTCCCATTACTTCAAGATTTTGATCTAACGGCTTTGGGAAGCTTCCTTCTACTATTTGGAGATGATTGGAGGAGATTTGAGAGTGGGGAATAGGGTTTTTGGAAGAGGACAAAGTGAAAACAGTGCCCTAGATTGTTCACGGGTTCCCCTTTTAACAGTGGGGTCCCGTCGTTGGGTCGACCCTCGATTTTTCTTGGGTCGACTCAATGTTGGGTCGACCCCATTCTGGGTTGGGTCGACCCAAGTTCAGAAATTTTTCCTTGTCTTCCTTTTCCCAAAAAAAAATCCTTCTTTCTTCCAATCCTTACAAATTCTTACTGGGACAATGATACATTAGTAAGGAATCTATAGACGACTAATTTGACTAATGTTTCATAGGTTTTTAGAAATGGGAGGAGAGTATCATGAGACAGCTTGCTCTTTTGTATATCTCCTTAATCAAAAAGGATCACATATGCCTAATTCCCTCCTAAGCATGCAAAATCTATCTTCACTCAAAAGTTTTGTGAATATGTCAGTTAATTGTTTGTCAGTACATACATGCTCAATACATATGTTCCCATTTTGCACATGATCTATAATAAAATGATATCTTATTTCAATGTGTTTGGCTTTAGAGTGTTGAACCAAATTTTTAGTAAGGTTGATGGCACTAGTATTATCACACTTTATAGAAATGTTATCTAGTTTAATTCCATAGTCCTCAAGTTATTGCTTAAGCCATAATACTTGAGCACAGCAACTGCCGGCGGCTATATATTCGGCTTCAGCCGTTGACAGTGCTACTGAATTCTGCTTTTTGCTAAACCATGATACTAAATTATTTCTTAAAAAATGACATGTTCCACTAGTGCTCTTCCTATCTAATTTGCATCCAGCAAAATTTGCATCAGAGTAGGCAAGCAAATCTAGACAGGAGTCTCTTGAGTACCATAATCCTATGTTTGTAGTTCCTCTCAAATATCTAAAAATTCTTTTAACAGCACTTAAATGTGACTTCTTAGGATCTGATTGGTATCTAGCACATATTCCCACACTGAACACTATGTCTGGTCTACTAGCAGTAAGATAGAGCAAGGATCCAATTAATCCTCTATAAAGCTTCATATCTATACTTTTTTCTTTCTCATCTTTGTCTAGCTTACTAGTGGGATTCATTGGGGTGCCTACTCCCTTGTGATTTTCATTCCCAAACTTCTTTAATATTTCCTTTGTATACTTAGTTTGATGAATGAAGATACCTTCTTTAGTTTGTTTGATTTGTAATCCAAGAAAGAAATTTAGTTCTTCCATCAAACTCATCTCGAATTCTCCTTGCATTAAATTAGCAAACTCTTTGCAAAGATTATCATCTGTGGCACCAAAAATTATGTCATCTACATATATTTGTACCACTAGCAGATTTTTGTCTTTTCTTTTAAGAAAAAGTGTTTTATCTACATTTCCTCTACTGAAATCATTATTCAGTAGAAATTTGCTTAGTCGATCATACCAAGCCCTAGGTGCTTGTTTTAATCCATATAATGCCTTATGTAGTCTAAACACATAATTTGGCAATTCATGATTTTCAAAACCAGGAGGTTGCTCTACATATACTTCTTCCTCTATATCCCTTCTTCTTGATTGTATCCCTTAGCTACAAGTCTAGCTTTATTTCTTATAACTATTCCATTTTTATCTAATTTATTTCTAAAGACCCATTTTGTTCCAATTACAGAGTTATGCTTTGGTCTCTCAGTTAATGTCCATACATTACTTCTTTTGAATTGATTTAATTCTTCTTGCATAGCATTTATCCAATTGGTGTCTTTTTCAGCTTCTTCATAAGTCTTAGGTTCTAACTGTGAAACAAAAGCAAGATAATCATTTAAATTTTTAAGAGAGGATCGAGTTCTTACCCCTTTAGATGGATCACCAATGATTAAGTCTTTAGGGTGTCCATATGCATACCTCCATTCCTTTGCTAAGTCTTGAGATTGTGGTGGCACGCAATCACTTTCCATCTCTTGATTTGGCACGTCATTAAGATTCAATTTTTCAAAGTCAATAATTCCTGGCATCATCATCAAGAATACTTTCTCTCCTAGGAGACTCACTATCAGACTCATCAAAAATGATATTAACTGACTCTTCAACTACAAGAGTTCTTTTATTGAATACTCTGTATGCCCTGCTAGATGTAGAGTATCCTAAGAAGATACCTTCATCTGACTTGGCATCAAATTTACTTAGATCCTCCTTGCCATTATTTAAAATGAAACATCTACATCCAAATACTCTAAGATACTTAGCAGTTGGTTTCTTATTCTTCCAAAGTTCATAAGGAGTTTTCTTGGTTATTGGTCGTATTAAAACCCGATTTAAAATATGGCAAGCGGTACTTATAGTTTCAGCCCAAAAGTATTTTGGAAGATTCGACTCGCACAACATTGTGCGTGCCATTTCTACCAAGGTCCTATTTTTCCTTTCAACAATCCCCATTTTGTTGAGGGCGTTCTAGGTGCTGAAAATTGATGTGAGATACCATTTTCATTACAAAATTCTTCAAAGTGTTGATTTTCAAATTCAGTTCCATGATCACTTCGAATTGCTATTAAGGTGAGCTTCTTTTCATTTATGATATTTTTATAATATTTAAGAATGCTGAAAATGCTTCATTCTTATGTGCAAGAAATGAAACCCATGTATACCTTGAAAAATCATCTACTATAACTAGTCCATACTTCTTTCCTCCTAGACTCGCGGTTCTAGTAGGTCCAAATAAATCCATATGTATGAGTTCAAAAGGCCTAGTGGTCGATACTATATTCTTTGATTTGAAGGATGATTTTGTTTGCTTTCCTAATGAACATGGTCCACAGATTTTGTCCTTTTCAAAACTCAATTTTGGCACATCTTTTATTAATTCCTTTCTTGACTAGTTTTGATATTAAGTCCATACTCGCATGTCCTAGTTCTACGATGCCAAAGCCAACTTGTTTCATTTTTTTTTTCTTCATTCGTAATTAAACATAATCCATTTTTCTTGCCTAATTCATGAAGGTCTACCAAGTAAATATTTCTTTGCCTTTGACCTATAAGTACAATGCTATTATCTTTAGGATTTGTGATTATGCATACTGAGGCTTCAAATGTGACTTTAAACCCTTTATCACAAAATTGACTTATGCTAAGTAAGTTATGTTTCAAACCATTAACTAATAAGACATTTCTATAAAGATAGATGGAGTAATGAAGATTTTACCCTTTCCAATGATATATCCTTTTCCATTGTCTCCATAGGTTACTACTCCACTCTTTTTAGATTCCAAGGTGACAAATTGTTCTACGTCACCTATCATGTGTCTTGAACAGCCGCTATCTAGATACTTTATAGTTACATTCATATACTTTATGTCCTAATTTATTGCAGCAATAACAAGTTGTATTTTCATTTTTTGGCTTTCACAAATATATTCTTTAAGTATTTTTGTTTCCTATTTATTTTATATCCTAATCCAGCTTTATCATATACAGCTTTTTGACTATCAAGAATCATATTTAATTTTGGTTGAGCTAAGTGTAAACTTGTCTACTAAGAATTTGTATTTTTCAGCGTCTTCTTTTAACTTGACATTTTCAGCAATTAGATTCTTGGTTTCATTTGAGAATCTCCTACTTAATGTTTCATAGTTATTAGATAGTTTCAGTTTATCTTTGATAAGAGATTGATTTTCATCTTTTAGAACTTTATTTTTGTTGATTAGTTTTTTTGTGTTCTTCCATGAGTTCTAAAAATGCATCATGTAATTCATCAACAGTAAAATCACATTCAAGTTCAGAATCTATCTCATCGTCATTAGCCATATGGCATGTTGCCCAAAAAGACAACCCAAGAGGGGGGGTGAATTGGGTTTTAAGTAATTATTGCAATTAAAAAACTTAGTGAGTAACTAATTAAACCCTTATTGCAAGTGGATTAATTAGTTTACTATATGCAGTGAATGAAGGGAATGGAAGAGACAATGAAACAATCACAAACACAAGAAATTTTATAGTGGTTCGGAGCTAACCCTTGCTCCTACGTCCACTCCCAAGCTTCACTTGAGAGTTCACTATAATCCCTCGGATTACAGCCGGTTGTTTAACAAGTTCACAACCCAACTTGTTGTTTTACGAGATCACAACGAACTTCGGTCGGTTTTCACAGGCTCACCGACTAGAACCACCGCGATTGTTTTTTCCGGGATCACAATCGAACCCTTACACGTTGGTTTTACTCTCAGCTCACCAACCAACCTCAACACCCTTGATTCAATCCCCTGATTGAATCAAGTAACAAGAAAACAGTTTGTAAAGAGTACAGAAAAAGCTTCTTCAAAAGCAAATATGAACAATATAAATAATGTAGAGTTAGAAGCCCTCAAACAGATTTTGGAAGAGGAAGAAGGGGCTTCTCAAACTCTGAGTCTCCTCTTTGAATGCACTGATGATCTGATGTCAGAGGAGAGCCTTGAATGCGAGGAAGACGTTTGGAGGATGGACTTCAATGCACTTCTTCCTTCTTTCTCTATATTTACTCTTTAGAGACTTTGGTTGGTGGAAATTCCTTTTGCTTTGAATGCAGTCTCTCACTTGATATCTATTACTGTTTACTCTGGCTATTTAAGCAATCCCCATCGAAAACTAGCCATTAGACTCACTTTTAGAGCCGTTCTATACAGTCTGCAACTCCTGACATAGTGGTCCGTTGGGATCGGAGTCGACTCGCTCGATCTGGAGTCGACTCAGCTGTTGCTGGAGTCGACTCATACTTTACGGGAGACGACTCGCCCACTGTTCAAAATTTGAAATAAAGTCCTGTCCCGTTCTGGAGTTGACTCGGCCAAACTTGGAGTCGACTCGCCAATGTCCGGAGATGACTCGGCCCTCCGGAGACGACTCGTTCTCAGGGTTCCAGAGATCTGTTTTTCTGTATTTTTTTCTCGAGTCGACTCGGATCATCTTGGAGTCGACTCGGCTCTCAGAGCCCAAAAACTGATCCTCTGTGTTTAGAGTTGAATTGCCTCGAAGTCGACTCGCACTTTGTTG
Organism: Phoenix dactylifera; assembly: GCF_009389715.1. NCBI lineage: Eukaryota > Viridiplantae > Streptophyta > Magnoliopsida > Arecales > Arecaceae > Phoenix > Phoenix dactylifera. Next base: position 76,152 of record NW_024068389.1, on the reverse strand, counting down.
GAGTCGACTCGGCTCTCAGAATCCAAAAACTGTTTCTCTGTGTTTTGAGTTGAACTGCCTCGTAGTCTTGCTTTCCTCTGAGAGTCGACTCGTACTTAACTAGGAGTCGACTCGCCAAACTTCGGACTCGACTCATAACCTTCTAGAGTCGACTCGGCTGCAGAGTCTGAAATACATTGTTCTGTCTTTCTTCTGTTACCCTTTGGAGTCGACTCGGAAACGTCGGAGTCGACTCGGCAAGCATCGAGTTGACTCGAACCCTTCTGGAGTCGACTCGCTGACAGGGTCTGAAAATAAGATATACTCAAATGCTTTGAGCTCATCAAAATCAAATAGGGTTATAATCAATCACTCCACAATCTCCCCCTTTTTGATGATGACAAAACATTAAGTATTTGTAAAGTGAATTGCTCAACCAAAAGGAGATTTATAAGAAAGTTTTGAAATGAATTCAAGTGTCTAGTCATTTAATTTATCCAAAATTAAAAGATGTGAAACAATAAATCCTGAAGTTAAAGCTCCCCGCTTTCATTTGGAATTATATAAGCCTTCATGTCATGCAATCAATTGTTTGGCTTATATGTGTTTAATGAATTTGCTTTCTTAAGATTTCAGATTCTCCCCCTCAACATATGCATCGGAGTTGACTCGAACCCTTCTGGAGTCGACTCGCTGACAGGGTCTGAAAATAAGATATACTCAAATGCTTTGAGCTCATCAAAATCAAATAGGGTTATAATCAATCACTCCACAATCTCCCCCTTTTTGATGATGACAAAACATTAAGTATTTGTAAAGTGAATTGCTCAACCAAAAGGAGATTTATAAGAAAGTTTTGAAATGAATTCAAGTGTCTAGTCATTTAATTTATCCAAAATTAAAAGATGCAAAATTAAAAGATGTGAAACAATAAATCCTGAAGTTAAAGCTCCCCCTTTCATTTGGAATTATATAAGCCTTCATGTCATGCAATCAATTGTTTGGCTTATATGTGTTTAATGAATTTGCTTTCTTAAGATTTCAGATTCTCCCCCTCAACATATGCATTCAATTTTATTTAGATTCTCTGAATTTTCTTTTAATGTCTTGAAGCTTTTGAGTTTAAATTTTGGTTTTAGAGAAAAAATCTGACAATTTGTTCTTGAGTATGATTCAACTAATCTCCGAATATTCCTTGAATAGATTCTGGAGATTACTCCTTTAGGAGCCCCAACAGAGAGATAATGAGCCTCGAGTATCGAATCCACTTAGAACAAATTACTTTTTGCTTTCAGAATTTTCTTTTTAGTGATTTCCTTTACATTTCAATTCAATATATTTTTTTTCCCTTTTTGTCATCATAGCAAAAAGGCAGGAGGCACAGAAAAGTACACGCACTCAAGAATACACAATTTTTGAAAGAAAATTTCTACTCATTGTATTAAATTCAAATTTGAGTACAAGTGTGATCACATTTCAACAGAAGTCCTCAGAGGACTGTACATCACAAAAACAGAAAAAAAATACACTAATTCTTCTTTATAGTGGAGGATGTGGCTCCCTTGCTTAGTCTAGTGTGTTTGATGACCATGCTTAACCCCTCATTGATGTTCCCTAGTTGTTCGAGAATCTCCGAGGTGGTTCTAGACTGAGTCGAGGAAATGTTGTTCACCCTCTCCTGAAGTGTGTCCAACCTGGGAGATCAAAGCATGGGCTAATCTCTCTGCGCCCCTAGCTCTGGCTGCCTAGCTCCTGTCGGATGCCGTCTCGCATCTTCTTCGTATCGTCCTTGACGTCACTCATGTTCCAGTATTGAGCTTGGACCAGGCTGCGCACATTGGATATCTCCTCCCTCAGGTGCGGCAATCATCTCAGCTACGGCTGCCAGGGAGGGAACTAGCTCGGTGGAGGGAGCACTCTGAGGGACCTCAGAGCTTCCTCAGTAGATCATCTCTCAGTTCCCTCACTATCTCCTGCCGCAACTCTCGGAGCTGCTCAGAAGATATCCTAACCTCCAGTGGCTGCTGCTGAGTAGGTGGGGCAGTGGAGGTGGAGGGCTCAGTATAGGTAGGAGCTGAGGTGGAAGAAAAGGTGGGAGGAGCTATGTCATGGTCCTGATCATGATCGGGACTAGGTGAGTGATGAGTGGTAGGGTCAAAAGGTGTGGATGTAGATGTGGATGGTTTCCGTACCCAGACTCCTCCAACTTTATGGAAACCCATTCGATGGAAGGTCCCCTCATCCATGCGATCTGTAAAGCGCAGTGAGCGAGAGGGTTCCCCCTCAGGAATAGGGACCTCTAACTTCCTAAATATACGGGTGAATAGCATGCCATAAGGGAAGGCTGAGCCTAGGTTTATCTAGGGGTTCACACATGTACTTGTAGATGAGTTTGGGGGAAGTTGATGGGAGTGTCTTGGAGGAGATGGTACATCAGTGCTAGGTCTCTCTCTGAAATAAAATCGAACCTACCCATTTTGGGGAAGAGAGTCCTAGAGATGACACTTAGGAGAAGCCGCATTTCAGCCGAAAGCTGATTTGCGAACACCCTCCTCTATGGGGGACAAGGGTGGACTCCCTAAGATGGCCGTAAGGGCCTCTGTCCTATCGGAGGGGTGTGTGGGAACATCTCCTCACTCGAGAGATGGAGGACTCGAGCAATGAAGTCCTCCAGGATGAAAATATGGACACCCATAACAGTTCTCTGGATACCCCTGCTCACCCGTGCTACATACCATAGAATTTCCTTACTAACCCTGGATAGGTAGGGAGGTCAAGTGTGCAGAAAAACTCTAAACCCTGGGCCCTAAGGTGATGCCCTAGGTTGAACCCTTCCCGGGAGAGGAAGTCAAAGTTGACTTGCCTCCCGGTAGAGACACCCTTGCCCGTGCAATGAGCGCGAGTGAACCGGCCTAGGCGGGGAAGGAACCGGAGGTGGCGGCCTCGCCAGTTCGTTCCGAGCCTTGGACCGTCGCTCGGCCCCACTCGCGGAGGAGGGTCTCTTCGGCTCGGGACAATACCTTTCAAGGCATTTTTTTGACCTAACAACGGGAAGGACACGGAAAATAGGAGGAAAACTCGACAGAGAAGATCTAGAATGGGTCGGAGACGAGTTCGGAGACGGCTCTAGGATTTTGGAACAGTGTCGGCTGTGAATAGAAGTGAGGAATAAACGTTTCGATTAGGGTTAAAAATCAGATTTCCGACCTCGAGTCGACTCCGGTAAGTCGCGAGTCGACACCAAAATATGCGCGAGTCGACTCGAACTCTAGCACACAACCAAAAATCTTGTTATTTTCGTGCCAAAAGAGAGAGTTATAGACTTATCTGGAATTTAAGAACTGATTTGATGATCATAGACAAGAAATCCTATGTCCAACATGAACTAGTCCTTAACATCAATGAACTAGAGGAGAGTATCACTAGAATGGATCAATCACTCCTAACCCTCTTCTAAGTATGCAAAATCGATCTTCACTCAAAAGATTTTGTGAAGATATCAGCAAGTTGATCATTAGTGCAAACAAATTGAAGTGTCACATCACCATTCAGTACATGATCTCTTATGAAGTGATGTCTTATCTCAATGTGTTTAGTTCCTGAATGCTGAATTGGATTTTTAGTTAGATTAATGGCACTTGTATTATCACAGTTAATGAAAATTTTATCTTGTTTAATGCCATAATCTTCAAGTTGTTGTTTAATCCACAGAATTTGAGCACAACAAACTTCCGGCAGCAACATATTCGGGCTTCCGCCGTAGATAGTGCAACCGAGTTTTGTTTCTTGCTAAACCAAGAGATTAAATTTTTTCCTAAGAATTGACATGACCAGCTGATGCTTTTTTCTATCAAGTTTACAACCAGCAAAGTCTGAATCTGTGTACCCTATTAAGTTTATGCTTGAATCTTTAGAGTACCATAAACCTATGGTTTTTGTTCCTATAGGTATTTAAAGATTCTCTTAACAGCAATTAAGTGTGATTCCTTAGGATTAGATTTGATATCTAGCACACATGCATACACTAAATATGATATCAGGTCTACTTGCAGTAAGATATAATAAGATCCTATCATACCTCTATATATCTTTTGATCTACTGATTACCTGATTCATCTTTGTCCAGTTTGCATGATGAACTCATGGGTGTGCTGATTGACTTGTTTCCTTCCATATCAAACTTCTTAAGCATCTCCTTGATGTATTTAGCTTGATTGATGAAGATCCCCTCTTTAGATTATTTGATTTGGAGCCCGAGAAAATAGTTCAGCTCTCCTATCATGCTCATTTCAAATTCACTCTGCATTAAGTCAGCAAATTCTTCGCAGAGATGATTGTTAGTAGCACCGAAAATAATATCATGTACATAAATTTGCACTACTAACATTCTTTTATTTTTCTTCTTTAAAAACAGTGTTGTATCAACATTTCCTCTAGAGAATTCATGGGTCTAATAGAAATTTGCTAAGTCTTTCATACCATGCTCTAGGAGCTTGTTTCAAACCATAAAGTGCTTTGTTTAGTTTATAAACATGATTGGGGTATTGATGATTTTCAAAACCAGGAGGTTATTCTACATACACCTCCTCATTAATATACCCATTCAAAAAGGCACTCTTTACATCCATTTGAAATAATTTGAAATCTTTAGAGCATGCAAAATGCTAGTAACAATCTAATTGCTTCAAGTCTAGCTACAGGAGCAAAAGTTTCATCAAAGTCTATACCTTCTTCTTGATTATTGCCCTTTGCTACTAGTCTAGCCTTGTTCCTAATCACGATTCCATTTTCATCAAGTTTATTTTATATATCCATTTAGTTTCCTATTATTGAGTATTCAGTGGTCGTTCAACTAGGTTTCCATACCTTGTTTCTAGTAAATTGGTTTAGCTCTTCTTGCATTGCATTTATCCAATTACATCATTTCAGCTTCTTCTATGTTTTTAGGTTCAAAGTGTGAGACAAATGCTAGATAATTATTTAAGTTCCTAAGAGATGCTCTAGTTCTAACAGGTTGAGAGGGATCATCTAAAATTAATTCCTTAGGATGACCATGAGTATACCTCCAAGCCTTAGTCAGCCCATGATCAACAATACCTCTTGGCTTGTTGATGCTTCTCCAATTTGCTTTGGTTCATCTTCTTGTAATGTCATCTCATCAATTTTTTCTTCAAGAATTTCTGCATCATCATCAAAAGCTACTTTCTTGCTAGAAGAGATATCATTAGTTCATCAAAAACAACATGTAATAGACTTTTCAATAACAAGGTTCTTTTGTTAAAGACTCTATAAGCTTTACTTGATGTAGAATATTCCAAAAAGATACCTTCATCAATTTAGAATCAAATTTATCTAAGTTATCTTTGCCATTATTATGAATGAAACACCTACATCCAAAAACATGAAAATAGTTACTTTAGGCTTTCTATTTCTCCAAAGTTCATAAGGTGTTTTCTTTATAATGGGTCTCAATAAAACTCTATTTAATAATATGACAAGATGTATTAATGGCTTCTCCCCAAAAGTACTTAGGGAGGTTACTTTCACACAACATGGTTCTAGCCATTTTCTCTAGAAGTTCTATTCTTTCTTTCTACAACTCCATTTTGTTGTGGTGTCCTAGGTGCAGAGAAATTATGAGTTATCCCCTTTTTACTACAAAATTTGTCAAATAGATGATTTTCAATTCCGTTCCATGATCACTCCTAATAGCTATAACTGAAGCATATTCTTGAATTAGTAACTTCTTATGAAATTTCTTAAATACTGAAATGCTTCATCTTTATGAGCTAAGAACATGACCCATGTGTTATTTAGAAAATCATCTACAATGACAAGCTATACTTGTTTCCACCAAGACTTGTGGTTCTAGTTGTCCAATAGATCCATGTTAGTAGTTCAAGGGTCTAGTAGTAGTGACACAGTTTATAGATTAAAGAGCTCCTAGATTGTTGCCATATGACATGCTTCACAAATTTTAGTTTTGGCAAACTATTACAGAATCTCTTTTAACTAGTTTTGATATTGTATCTATACTTGCATGACCTAACTTACGGTGGCATAGCCAACTTATTCATTACCTTAGTATCACTGCTACTAAGGCAAGGGTTATTTGGCAAGATCTCAAGATCTACTACGTATACATTTCCACGTTCTTTTCTTTGAATACTAAGCTATTGTCAATGAGTTGGTATGATGCATAGGGTGGCTAAACAGAACATCAAAACCCCTATCACATAATTGACTTATGCTAACAAGTTATGCTTAAGACCATCTACAAATCGTACATTATCAACAAAGGTTAAGGAGGTAATTTGTACTTTAGCTATACCAACGATGTGACCTTGGTTATTGTCTCCAAATGTCACTGCACCTCCTCTTTTAGGCTCTAGGGTGAAGAATTGGTCTTGTCAACCGTCATGTGCTGAGCAGCCACTATCCCAAGAACCAACAGTTTTTGTCGACTTTGGCTGCAAGACACTCCTACACAAGGAAATCATACAATTTTAGGTACCCAAGTTTTCTTGGGTTCCTTCATGGTTAGTAATGTTGGTCTCCTTTTGGAACCCAAACCTTTTTAATTTTCCTTTTAGCTTTTCCTTCCTATGGTCACACCATAAGCTTATGTCCTACTTTTCCACCAACAAAAACAGGTTATATTATTAATTTTACTTTCCCCGCTTTCAACCAAAAAAATAACTAAGGGAGCTTTTGCTTATTCTTAGGTTTTACCCTAAACCAGCTCTATTAAACACAGCTCGTTGATTGTTAAGTATATTTCCAATTTTCAGAACTAGTATGTAAACTTTTCAACAAAGGTTTGTATTTTTCAAGTTCTTTTTTAGCTTTTGTTTTTCTATTTTTAGTATGTTAAGTCTTTTGTGAATTATCTCTTTTGTTTGTTTATCGTTTTTAAGTTCTGAAATTTTCTTGGTTAGTTTTTCATTATCTTTAATTAAGGTATTAGTTTTTGAATTAACAATTGGTTTGCTTGTTTTAAGTTCTAAATTTTTTTAATGATAAAATCTTATCCCTTAATTAATTTATCGTATTTATGGAAGTGAGATTGATTGGTTAGTTTTAGCTCTTTATTCTTAAGATTTATTGTCTTATATTATCCATTAATTCATTAAAGCGCATCATACAATTATCAAAGGTAAAATCTAAATGCGTTTCAGATATTACCTCATTTTCATTCGCCATGAAGCAGAGTTGGCCTTTTCTCTGTCCTCATCCGATGATGATGATGATGAATCGGAGTCCGACAAAGTGGAGACGAGGACTTTCTTTTCTTATGTTTGCTGCCCTTCTTAAGCAAGGACAGTCAACTCTGAAATGTTCCGGCTTCTTGCATTCATAGCATCCGATTCCTTCATTTTTCTTTCCTTACCTTTATCCTTGTTGTAGGAACTTAAGGGACCTCTCTCTGATGAAAGGACTTCTTCGGTTGATGAATTTCTGAACTTTCGCACGAGAAGAGCCTCATCATCATCTCCTCATTATTCTTCTTCACTGCTGCTATGCAAGATAAATCCTTGTTAGACGAAGTAGATTTGAGGGCTATTACCTTTTTCTTATGAGAGGATTCTTCTTCCCTGTGTTGTTTCATTGTGAGCTCGTGTCATCAGGGATCCAAGAAGCTCCTCAAGTGGAAGCTTGTTCAAGTCCTTGGCTTCTTGGATTGCCGTTACCTTGGCCTCCCATGACCTTGGCAAACATCGAAGAATTTCCTGACAAGGTCACTGTTAGTATAATTTTTGCCAAGGCTTTTTAGGCCATTGACAATATCAGTAAATCTAGTAAACATGCAAGTGATAGTTTCATTAGATTCCATCTTAAATAGTTCATATTTATGAACTAGTATGTTTATTTTAGATTCTTTTACTTGATTCGTGCCCTCGTGGGTCACTTCAAGTCTATCCCATATCTCTTTTGCAGAATTGCAAGTAGAGACTCTATTGAATTCATTACGGTCTAAGGCACAATAAAGCACATTCATTGCTTTGGCATTTAGTTGTGCCTTCCTAATATCATTGTCATCCCAATCTTTTTCAAGTTTGGGTATAGTAACACCCTCTACAAAAATTGATGGGATGTATGGTCCATTAACTATGGTGCTCCAAATCTCATAGTCTTGAGCTTGGATAAATATCCTCATCCTAGCCTTCCAATAGGAGTAGTCGGTTCCATTGAAGAATGGAGGTCTATGGGTGGATTGCCCCTCAATATGAGAAGATCCAAATGGGGTTGTCATTTTGATCTTTTACTCTTTTGATAGAAGAGTTCCTGCTCTGATACCACTTGTTGCCCAAAAGACAACCCAAGAGGGGGGTGAATTGGGTTTTAAGTAATTATTGCAATTAAAAACTTAATGAGTAACTAATTAAACTTATTGCAAGTGGATTAATTAGTTTACTATATGCAGTGATGAAGGAATGGAAGAGACAATGAAACAATCACAAACACAAGAATTTTATAGTGGTTCGGAGCTAACCCTTGCTCCTACGTCCACTCCCCAAGCTTCACTTGGGAGTTCACTATAATCCCTCGGATTACAGCCGGTTGTTTTACAAGCTCACAACCCAACTTGTTGTTTTACGAGATCACAACGAACTCGGTCGGTTTTCACAGGCTCACCGACTAGAACCACCGATTGTTTTCCGGGATCACAATCGAACCCTTACACGTTGGTTTTAACCTCGGCTCACCAACCAACCTCAAACCCTTGATTCAATCCCCTGATTGAATCAAGTAACAAGAAAACAGTTTGTAAAGAGTAAGGAAAAGCTTCTTAAAAGCAAATATGAACAATATAAATAATGTAGAGTTAGAAGCCCTCAAACAGATTTTGGAAGAGGAAGAAGGGGCTTCTCGAACTCTGAGTCTCCTCTTGAATGCACTGAGATCTGATGTCAGAGGAGAGCCTTGAATGCGAGGAAGACGTTTGGAGGATGGACTTCAATGCACTTCTTCCTTCTTTCTCTTGTATTTACTCTTGAGACTTTGGTAGGTGGAAATCCCTTTTGCTTTGAATGGAGTCTCTCTTGTATCTATTACTGTTCACTCTGGCTATTTAAGCAATCCCATCGAAAACTAGCCGTTAGACACACTTTTAGAGCCGTTCTGCACAATCTGCAACTCCTGACAAGTGTCCGTTGGGATCGGAGTCGACTCGGCTGTTGCTGGAGTCGACTCATGCTTTACTGGAGACGACTCGCCCACTGTTCAAAATTTGAAATAAAGTGCTGTCCCGTTCTGGAGTCGACTCGGCCAAACTTGGAGTCGACTCGCCAATGTCCGGAGATGACTCGGCCCTCTGGAGACGACTCGTTTCAGGTTCCAAGAGATCTTTTTTGTATTTCTTTTCGAGTCGACTCGGATCATCTTGGAGTCGACTCGGCTCTCAGAGCCAAAAACTGATCTCTGTTTGGAGTTGAACTGCCTCGGAGTCGACTCGCACTTTGTTGGAGTCGACTCGGCTCTCAGAATCCAAAATCTGTGTTTTGGTTGCTGCCTTTCTAGTCTTGCTTTCCTCTGAGAGTCGACTCGTACTTCTAGGAGTCGACTCTCCAAACTTCGGAGTCGACTCGTAACCTTCTGGAGTCGACTCGGCTCAGGGTCAAATACATTTCTGTCTTTCTTCTGTTACCCTTGGAGTCGACTCGAAATGTGGAGTCGACTCGGCAAGCATCGGAGTCGACTCGAATTCTGGAGTCGACTCGCTGACAGGGTCTGAAAATCACTTTCTGTCTTTCTGTCAGTTCTCAGTCGGAGTCGACTCGTAGTGTACCGGAGTCGACTCGAGCTGTGCCAGAACTTCTGAAACACTTGGAGTCGACTCGTAACTTTCCGGAGTCGACTCGAGCTTCAGACTTTGGTTCAAACTGAGTTCCATACTTAGCCAAAATGTATTGAACCAAGCTAGAGACACTTAAACATAAATTCACAAATATTTGGCTGAAACACTAGATTGAATTCATTAGTATAACATAAGATATACTCAAATGCTTTGAGCTCATCAAAATCAAATAGGGTTATAATCAATCACTCCACAATCTCTCCCTTTTTGATGATGACAAAATTGAGTATTTATAAAGTGAATTGCTCAACCAAAAGGAGATTTATAAGAAAGTTTTGAAATGAATTCAAGTGTCTAGTCATTTAATTTATCCAAAATTGAAAGGTGTGAAACAATAAATCCTGAAGTTAAAGCTCCCCCTTTCATTTGGAATTATATAAGCCTTCATGTCATGCAATCAATTGTTTGGCTTATATGTGTTTAATGAATTTGCTTTCTTAAGATTTCAGATTCTCCCCTCAACATATGCATTCAATTTTATTTAGATTCTCTGAATTTTCTTTTAATGTCTTGAAGCTTTTGAGCTTAAATTTTTGGTTTTAGAGGAAAAATCTGACAATTTGTTCTTGAGTATGATTCAACTAATCTCCAAATATCCCTTGAATAGATTCTGGAGATTTCTCCTTTAGGAGCCCCAACAGAGAGATAATGAGCCTCGAGGTATCGAATCCACTTAGAACAAATTACTTTTTACTTTAAGAATTTTCTTTTTAGTGATTCCTTTACATTTCAATTCAATATATTTTTTCCCCTTTTTGTCATCATAGCAAAAAGGCAGGAGGCACAGAAAAGTACACGCACTCAAGAATACATAATTTTTGAAAGAAAATTTCTACTCATTGTATTAAATTCAAATTTGAGTACAAGTGTGATCACATTTCAACAGAAGTCCTCAGAGGACTGTACATCACAAAAACAGAAAAAAATACACTAATTCTTCTTTATAGTGGAGGATGTGGCTCCCTTGCTTAGTCTAGTGTGTTTGATGACCATGCTTAACCCTTATTGATGTTCCCTAGTTGTTCGAAAATCTCCAAGGTGGTTCTAGACTGAGTCGAGGAAATGTTGTTCACGCTCTCCTGAAGTGTGTCCAACCTGGAGATCAAAGCATGGGCTAATCTCTCTGCGCCCTGGCTCTGGCTGCCTAGCTCCTGTCGGATGCCGTCTCGCATCTTCTTCGTGTCGTCCTTGACATCACTCATGTTCCAGTATTGAGCTTGGACCAGGCTGCGCACATTGGATATCTCCTCCCTCAGTGCGCAATCATCTCAGCTACGGCTGCCAGGGAGGGAACTAGCTCGGTGGAGGGAGCACTCTGAGGACCTCGGAGCTCCCTCAGTAGATCATCTCTCAGTTCCCTCACTATCTCCTGCCGCAACTCTCGGAGCTGCTCAGAAGATATCCTAACCTCCAGTGGCTGCTGCTGAGTAGGTGGGCAGTGGAGGTGGAGGGCTCAGTATAGGTAGGAGCTGAGGTGGAAGGAAAGGTGAGAGGAGCTATGTCATGGTCCTGATCATGATCGGGACTAGGTGAGTGATGAGTGGTAGGGTCAGAAGGTGTGGATGTGGATGTGGATGGTTTCCGTACCCAGACTCCCCCAACTTTATGGAAATCCATCCGATGGAAGGTCCCCTCACCTATGCGATCTGTAAAGCGCAGTGAGCAAGAGGGTTTCCCCTCAGGAATAGGGACCTCTAACTCCCTAAATATACGGGTGAATAGCATGCCATAAGGAAGGCTGAGCCTAGGTTCATCTAGGGGTTCACACATGTACTTGTAGATGAGTTTGGGGAAGTTGATGGGAGTGTCTTGGAGGAGATGGTACATCAGTGCTAGGTCTCTCTCTGAAATAAAATCGAACCTACCCGTTTTGGGAAGAGAGTCCTAGAGATGACACTTAGGAGAAGCCGCATTTCAGCCGAAAGCTGATTTGCGAACACCTCCTCTATGGGGACAAGGGTGGACTCCCTAAGATGGCCGTAAGGGCCTCTGTCCTATCGGAGGGGTGTGTGGGAACAATCCCCTCACTCGAGAGATGGAGGACTCGAGCAATGAAGTCCTCCGAGATGAAAATAGGGACACCCATAACAGTTCCCTGGATACCCCGCTCACCCGTGCTACAGTACCATAAAATTTCCTTACTAACCCTGGATAGGTAGGGAGGTCAAGTGTGCAGAAAAAACTCTAAACCTTGGGCCCTAAGGTGAACTGCCTCTAGGTTGAACCCTTCCCGGGAGAGGAAGTCCAAAGTTGATTTGCCTCCCGGTAGAAGACACCCTTCCCGGCGCATGAGCGCGAGGGAACCGGCCTAGGCGGGGAAGGAACCGGAGGTGGTGGCCTCGCCGGTTCATTCCGAGCCTTGGACCGTCGCTCGGCCCCACTCGCGGAGGAGGGTCTCTTTCGGCTCGGGACAATGACCTTCCTAGGCATTTTTTGACCTAACAACGGGAAGGACACGGAAAATGGGGAAAACTCGACGGAGAAGACCTAGAATGGGTCGGAGACGAGTTCGGAGACGGCTCTAGGGTTTTGGAACAGTGTCGGCTGTGAATAGAAGTGAGGAATAAACGTTTCGATTAGGGTTAAAAATCGGATTCCCGACCTCGAGTCGACTCCGTAAGTCGCGAGTCGACTCGACCGCGAGTCGACTCCCAAATATGCGCGAGTCGACTCGAACTCTGGCACAACCAAAAATCTTGTTATTTTCGTGCCAAAAGAGAGAGTTATGGACTTATCTGGATTTAAGAACTGATTTGATGATCATAGACAAGAAATCCTATGTCCAACATGAACTATCCTCAACATCAATGAACTAGAGGAGAGTATCACTAGAATGGATCAATCACTCCTAACCCTCTTCTAAGTATGCAAAATCGATCTTCACTCAAAGGTTTTGTGAAGATATCAGCAAGTTGATCGTTAGTAACAAACAAATTGAAGTGTCACATCACCATTCAGTACATGATCTCTTATGAAGTGATGTCTTATCTCAATGTGTTTAGTTCCTGAAGGCTGAATTGGATTTTTAGTTAGATTAATGGCACTTGTATTATCACAGTTAATGGAAATTTTATCTTGTTTAATGCCATAATCTTCAAGTTGTTGTTTAATTCACAGAATTTGAGCACAACAACTCCGGCAGCAACATATTCGGCTTCCGCCGTAGATAGTGCAACCGAGTTTGTTTCTTGCTAAACCAAGAGATTAAATTTTTTTCTAAGAATTGACATGACCCCGCTAATGCTTTTTCTATCAAGTTTAACAACAGCAATGTCTGAATCTGTGTACCCTATTAAGTTTATGCTTGAATCTTTAGAGTACCATAAACCTATGGTTTTTGTTCCTATTAGGTATTTAAAGATTCTCTAACAGCATTTAAGTGTGATTCCTTAGGATTAGATTGATATCTAGCACACATGCATACACTAAATATGATATCAGGTCTACTTGCAGTAAGATATAATAAGGATCCTATCATACCTCTATATATCTTTTGATCTACTGATTTACCTGATTCATCTTTGTCCAGTTTGCCATGATGAACTCATGGGTGTGCTGATTGACTTGTTTCCTTCCATATCAAACTTCTTAAGCATCTCCTTGATGTATTTAGGCTTGATTGATGAAGATCCCCTCTTTAGATTATTTGATTTGGAGCCCGAGAAAATAGTTCAGCTCTCCCATCATGCTCATTTCAAATTCACTCTGCATTAAGTCAGCAAATTCTTCGCAGAGATGATTGTTAGTAGCACCGAAAATAATATCATCTACATAAATTTGCACTACTAACATTTCTTTATTTTTCTTCTTAAAAACAGTGTTGTATCAACATTTTCTCTAGAGAATTAATGGTCTAATAGAAATTTGCTAAGTCTTTCATACCATGCTCTAGGAGCTTGTTTTCAAACCATAAAGTGCTTTGTTTAGTTTATAAAACATGATTGGGGTATTGATGATTTTTCAAAACCAGGAGGTTGTTCTACATACACCTCCTCATTAATATACCCATTCAAAAAGGCACTCTTTACATCTATTTGAAATAATTTGAAATCTTTAGAGCATGCAAATGCTAGTAACAATCTAATTGCTTCAAGTCTAGCTACAGGAGCAAAAGTTTCATCAAAGTCTATACCTTCTTCTTGATTTATTTCCCTTTGCTACTAGTCAAGCCTTATTCCTAATCACGATTCCATTTTCATCAAGTTTATTTTTATATATCCATTTGTTACGGGGGAAATAAGCCGCCATGCCCACGTGACCGGCACGCGCGCCCAGGGAAGACTACGGCTGCCCTTTGACCCAGCGCTCCGACCCCAAGTCAGACATCCTCGGCTCCGCAGCCCGACCCCGAGTCGGCTGCCCTTTGGATTCAGCAATCCGACCCCGAGTCGGATATCCTCGGCTCCGCAGCCCGACCCCGAGTCGGCTGCCCTTTGATCCAGCAATCCGACCCCGAGTTGGATATCCTCGGCTCCGCAGCCTGACCCCGAGTCGGCTGCCCTTTGATCCAGCAATCCGACCCCGAGTCGGATATCCTCGGCTCCGCAGCCCGACCCCGAGTCAGCTGCCCCCTTGATCCAGCGCTCCGACCCCCGAGTCGGAGATCTCTTGATAACGACAGGCTATTCCCCAGAGGCACGCCGCGGCCTCCTGCTCCACTACTCCCCTGCAACGGCTGTATCCGATGCTGCTTCCACGATCTCCTGCATCAGCCGTACAAAGCGGAGCCCCACTATGCCCTGACGTGGCCGTACCCGATGCTGCTCCACGATGCCCTGTAACGGCCATGTCAGTGGCCACACCATCGTGCCCCACGATAACGAACCCCCCTGAGAGACCCCCCAGCCAGGTATATATGCGGCTGGGGGGAGAAAGGGGGGAGGTGAGCAATATCTCCCAGAGCACTCTCTTACTTGCGATTATCACCTCTCCTCCTCCTCCAATTCCTCTGACTTTGACCGTCGGAGGGCCATCACCACCCTGGTGGTGGTGCAAGGCTTGTTTGCAGGTTTCTTGGCGGAAGGTGGAGCGCAACCAACACCAACCAAGACAACTCAGACGGAACCCCCGTTCACACCGCAGTGCCAATCGTTCTCGGTTTGGACCACCAGCAACAGTTGGCGCTAGAGGAAGGGCCCGAATCTTAGAACGATCGTAATGGCACGGCGAGGTGGTCGTGGAGCTTCCAATGCTTCCGGACGCGGAGCCTCTCGCGCTCCGGCCGAGAGGCTGCTGCGTCCCCAACGCACTCTCAGCAGCACTCCACCGCCCCTTCTCCCATTCAGACGGTCGAAGCTGCTCAGTTCGACCAGCTAGCCCAGCAGGTTCGCACCCTCGCGGAGGCAGTGCAGAATCTGCAGGGTGTGATCTCTCGGGTGCCGCAACGGGCTCAGGAGCCGCTGCCCCCCGAGCACTCGCCTCTTCCTCACAACCCGCGCTCCTTCCTCTCCCATGGAGAGGAGCGCCGGCGCGAGGAGGATTCTCGAGTGCGGTCCATTCTGCCAGGACCTTCTCATCGGAGCTGTGCGGGGTACGAGAGGCGGACCCGGGCGCGTTCTCAGACACCCCAGTCCTCGAGGGGCCCGCACTCCAGTCGGTCCCCCTCGCGCCGCTCCTTGTCCCCCACCCACCGGTCGCGCTCCCTGGACCGGTGGGTGGACGATCTCCACAGACAACTCCAGGTCCTGAAGGGCCACTCCAAAGATCCCTTCGCTGACTTGGAGATCTCCTCCCAGCCGGCGCTTGCCTCGAGGATCCTGCGGACCCCGAACCCGCCGGGGTTCAAAATGCCGGCGATCGAACCCTACGACGGGGCGGCGGACCCGCGGGACCACGTGGAGAGTTTCAGGACTCTTATGCTCCTCCATGGAGCATCGGATCCGCTCCTCTGCAAGGCCTTCCCGGCGACCCTCCGTGGCCCGGCAAGGGCATGGTTCGCCGGCCTGGAGGCTAACTCCATCCAGTCCTTCGACCCAGTTCACCCGCTTCTTCATCAGCCATTTCGCCGTCAGTAGCAGGCGGCGACTGGTCTCCGACTCCCTCTTTGATGTCCGGCAAAACGAGGGAGAAAGCCTGCGGGATTATCTCACCCGCTTCAACAAGGCTACACTGGAGGTCCGGAACCTGAGCCAGGAAGTGGCTCTCTCAGCCCTGAAGCGTGGCTTCCGGAAGGGCAGACTCACCTTCTCCCTGGACAAACGCTTGCCGCGGAGCTTTCCGGAGCTGTTATCTCGGGCAAACCAGTATGCAGACGCCGAGGAGGCAGCATCCCACCGGAACAAGGAGGCCGCCGAGGCCCCTCTAAAGCCCGGGAAGAAAAGGCGAAAAGAGGCACCCCAGAGGAGGAGCCCGACGCCTCAACGCCGGCGCAGAAGCCCGTCACCAGCAAGGAACCACGGCGCCACACGCCCTCGTTCTCCGCACCGACGCTTCAACCGGTACACCCCACTCCTGGCCCCCCGGGCCCAGATCCTCATGGAGGTCAAGGGGCGGGAGGACCTTCCGGTCCCCGAGGCAGATGAAGAAGATCCCAGGGAGGAGGCCTTCTCGGGCGTACTGTGAGTACCACCGAGACCACGGCCACGATACCGAAGACTGCTTCCAGCTTCGGGACGAGATCGAGGCTCTCATTCGCCGAGGGCGTCTCGGTCGATATGTAAACGACCGACGTCCCCCGGCAGACCCGCGTCCGGCCGACCCCGGCCCCTCAGGAGCCTCGGGAGCAGAATCGACCCGTTGCGGGAGTGATCCACACCATCACTGGGGGCTGCTCTCGGCCCGTGAGGAACGCAGGGGGCTCGGCGGAAGCATCAGGAGTGGCCGTCGCGAAGAGGCAGCGGGTCGGAAATGTAATCACTTTTCGTGATGAAGATGTAAAGGGGGTTCAGACTCCCCACGATGACGCCATGGTGATCTCTCTCACTATGGCGAACTATGATGTAAGGCGTGTTCTTGTGGATAGTGGAAGCTCAGCTGATATTTTGTATTACGAGGCCTTCCAAAAGATGAGCTTGTCCCGACAATTGTTGCACAAAACATCCACCCCCCTCATAGGATTCACTGGAGACGCTATCTCGGCCGAAGGTGTCATTGAGCTGCCTGTGACTGCGGGCGTTGCACCCGCAGAAGCCACGGTGCGACTCGGGTTCTTGGTCGTCCGTGTCCCCTCGGCCTACAACGCTATCCTCGGACGACCCCGGACTGAACGCCCTTCGCGCGGTGGTTTCTACCTACCATTTGCTCATGCGGTTCCCCACGGCGGCCGGGATTGGAGAGGTCCGAGGTGACCAACCAACCGCACGGCAGTGTTTCCTAGCAACTCTCAAAGGGAAGAAGCCCATGGAGGCCCTGAGCGTCGAGTCCCTTGACGCCAGAGACGAAGTGGCCTTGCGGCACGGGGAGCCGGCCGAGGGCGTAATTGAAGTTCCCCTCGAAGAAGGCCGCCCGGACCGCACGGTCCGGGTCGGTGCCAACCTCGACTTGGAAGCTCGGCTCCGGTTAGTGGAATTCCTCCGAGCCAATGCTGATGTGTTTGCCTGGTCGGCGGCCGATGTACCTGGGATCGACCCGGAGGTCATTTCTCACGCCCTCAACGTCGACCCGACCCACCGACCAGTAAAGCAAAAGAAGAGACACTGTGCCCCGGATCGGATTCGGGTGGTCGACCAGGAGGTAGACAAACTCTTGGAGGCAGGTTTCATAAGGGAAGTGAGCTACCCCGAGTGGCTGGCAAACGTCGTACTTGTCCGGAAGGCGAGCGGAAAGTGGAGGATGTGCGTCGACTACACCGACCTGAACAAGGCGTGCCCCAAGGATAGCTTTCCGCTTCCGCGAATAGACCAACTGGTCGACGCGACTTCCGGATATCAGCTGCTGTCTTTCATGGACGCCTTCTCCGGCTACAACCAAATAATGATGGCTCCACAGGACGAGGAGAAAACGGCCTTCATAACAGACAGGGGGCTGTACTGTTACAAGGTAATGCCTTTCGGTCTGAAGAACGCTGGCGCTACTTACCAGCGCCTCGTCAATAAAATCTTCAAGGAGCAGATCGGCCAGAACATGGAGGTGTACGTGGACGATATGCTGGTAAAGAGCCGCCATGTGGATCAGCACATTGCGGATCTGGAGGAGACCTTCGCCACCTTGCGGAAGTTTCGTATGAAGCTAAACCCAGCGAAGTGCGCCTTTGGTGCTTCGGCCGGGAGGTTCCTCGGCTTCATTGTCAACCAGCGGGGGATCGAGGCCAACCCGGACAAAATCAAGGCCATCCAAGATATGTCCCCTCCGACCAAAGTGAAGGAGGTTCAGGAGCTCGCTGGGAGGGTCGCCGCGCTCGGACGATTTGTGGCAAAATCGGCCGAACGCTGCCAACCGTTCTTCAAGGTGTTGAAGCGCCCGAAAGACTTCCTCTGGACGGCTGAATGTCAAGTGGCGTTCGACCAGCTCAAGGAGTACATGGCGTCTCCTCCCCTGCTGTCCAAGCCGCAAGAGGGGGAGATGCTCTACCTTTACCTGGCGGTCTCCCCCAACCGCAGTCAGCGCAGTACTGGTTCGGGAAGAGGCAAAACTTCAGAAGCCCGTGTACTACACCAGCCGAGTCCTCCGGGATGCCGAGACGCGGTACACGAAGGCTGAAAAGATCGCCTTCGCGCTGCTGACTGCGACCAGGAGGCTTCGCCCCTATTTCCAGGCTCATTCTGTCACCCTTTTGACCGATCAACCACTGCGGCAGATCCTCAGCAATCCTGAGAATGCGGGACGGCTGGTGAAGTGGGCAGTAGAACTTGGTGAGTTCGACATCCGCTACCAGCCCCGGCCCGCCATCAAGGCCCAGGTGCTCGCGGACTTTCTCGCTGAGTGCACTGTGCAGGAGACGGAACCTAGGCCGCCGGAAACACCCAGCCTCGATCTCCCGATCTGGACGCTCCACATTGACGGGTCGTCGAACCCTGAAGGTGGAGGGGCCGGGCTGGTCCTTACCAATCCCGATGGAGTGATAGCCGAGTATGCCTTGAGGTTCGGATTTCCAGTGACCAACAATGAGGCGGAGTACGAGGCCCTAGTCACGGGACTCAAACTCGCCAAGGAGCTCGGCATCCGGCATCTGAAGGTCTTCACCGACTCCCAGCTGGTGGTCGGGCAGGTTCGAGGGGAGTTCGAGGCACGGAGCCCGACCATGCAGAGCTACGTTCGGAAGGTGCAAGCACTCATTCCCGACCTCGGCAGTATTGACATTCAGCAGGTCCCAAGGAGCGAAAATGCTAGGGCCGACAGGTTGTCCCGCTTGGTGGGCGCTGAGGCACACAACTTGTCAAGGGCGATATACCTGGAGACCCTAGATGCCCCGAGCATCGGCGAGGCTGAAGCGGTAATGGCAATTGATCCGGAACCATCTTGGATGGACCCGCTTGTAGCTTACCTCGCCGAAGGGATCCTCCCCGAAGATGAAGATCAAGCTCGGCGACTTGTTATGAAGTCCACCCACTACGTACTCTACGAAGGAAGGCTGTATCGGACCTCGTTCACCGCCCCCCTCTTAAGGTGCCTCCGCCCTTCGGAGGCGGCTTACGCCCTCAGCGAAGTCCACGAAGGCATCTGCGGATCGCACCTGGGGGCTAGGTCCCTGGCACATAAGATCATGAGGCAAGGCTACTATTGGCCGACCTTATTGGAAGACTCAAAGGATCACGTACG
Source organism: Phoenix dactylifera (assembly GCF_009389715.1). Classification (NCBI taxonomy): domain Eukaryota; kingdom Viridiplantae; phylum Streptophyta; class Magnoliopsida; order Arecales; family Arecaceae; genus Phoenix; species Phoenix dactylifera. The sequence goes on along the minus strand of NW_024068389.1, from coordinate 56,618 downwards.
GAAATGCGACGCCTGCCAGCGCCACGCCAACATCCAGAGAGTCCCCTCTGTTCCCTTGGCGCCAATCACCGCCCCATGGCCCTTTGCACAGTGGGGAATGGATATCCTCGGACCATTCCCCATCGCTTCGGCCCAGCGGAAATTTTTGATTGTCGCCATCGACTACTTCACCAAGTGGGTGGAGGCAGAGCCACTGGCCACCATCACGGAGGCGCAAGTCCAGAAGTTCGTAAAGAAGAACATCATTGTCCGATTTGGGGTACCTCGGGTCCTCATCTCGGATAACGGTCGACAGTTTGATAACAAGCATTTCCGAGACTTCTGCGAGGAGTTCGGGATCGAACATCGGTTCACGTCCGTGTCGCATCCCCAAACCAACGGCGAGGCCGAGGTCACAAATCGGACAATCCTCCAAGGTATCAAAGCGCGGATCGGACGGACGGGGCAAGCTTGGGTCGAGGAACTCGAGAATGTCCTTTGGGCGTATCGGACCACGCATCGGACTCCTACCGGGGAGACGCCTTTCAGCCTAACCTATGGCACGGAAGCCGTTGTCCCCGTAGAGCTCGGACTTCCCTCACCTCGGGTAGCCGCACACCGACCCGAGGCCAACTCGGAGCAACTCCGAGGGAACCTGGATCTCTTGGAAGAAGCAAGGGAAATGGCGCAGGTTCGGATGGCAATGTATCAGCGGAGGGTGGCCCGATATTACAACTCCAAAGTCCGACCGAAGCTTTTCAGAATTGGAGATCTGGTGCTGAGGCGAGCTAAGGCATCTCAACCTACGGAAGGTGGGAAGCTAGCGCCGAATTGGGAAGGCCCGTATAAAGTTCGTTGGGTAAACCGACCTGGCTCCTACCAGTTGGAAGCCCTAGACGGCCGAGAAATTCCAAGGGGCTGGAATTCCGCTAACCTGCGGATGTATTACCAATAGAACAACAAGGCCAGAAAGATAATTTGAAAAGGTGCAACACTTTTCATTTCAATAATTTCTGGTTACAATGGCGTGCTCGTGTGATTACAAGGAATTTCCAGAGGGAAATTAGGGAGTAAAGAAAGCAAAGAAGAGGTGGAGAATCTGTGGAGCTGAGGACCGAGGATCCCAAACCCTCAACCCAAAGCAGCTGCAATCCCACCGGAAGTGGGTGCTTCTAACCGGAGGCGCCATCCAGCACCTCACCAAAAAGACGAGGAGCCGCCGCAGAAGAAGCTCCCGCTGCCCCCAGGGGAACGCCGCCTCCAAAGGATATTCCCATCCTCCCCAGTGGTAGGAAAGAGAAGGAATACGAGGGGGAAGAGCATATGGAGGCGCGGTCCCGGACTGAGCGTCTGGTGCAGAGCTCGATCGGGAGGCTGAACTTCAAGGAGGGGAGATGTGATCCCGGATGAAACACCTAGAGCGGAGCTCCGCCGGGAAGACCCTCCTTGTTGGTCCCAGATGAAACGGCTAGTTGGCTGAAGTCGCAAGGGGAGCGTCTCCCCTTTCCTTCAACAGGAGTTTCTCAGTCATATGCCAAGGAGGAGGTCCGCGATCCATGGCAACCTGAACAGCTCCGGCTTGGCAAACTCCATCGTACCTGCACCTGTATTTATAGCCAAACTGCGGCCCCCTGGTCGTTCCGATGCGGGTGGCTCCAATAAATGCAGGCGCATTGAAACCGGAGCCGTTCCGGCTCCCGAGGCGTATCTCCCCGCGATTTCCTAAGCGTCATTCTCCTTAAACCGCATTCTTTGTGCAGGACAATCCGGGTGTCATGTACCCCTAGGTCCACATATCTCCGCTCGCGCCCAGGCCGTATCCTCCTCGAAGAACCCGCGTATCGCGGCCGCTCAACTAACACTCCTCGCAAGCAGCAGCTGGTGATCCGATTTCCCAGGTAACGCATTAATTAGCGTTTAATGCCCTTCTCGTGTTCCCCCAGGCAACGCTTGAGAAAAGGAGAAACATGATCGCGGCTGGCCACGGAGAAACCCCGTCGGGCAGCGAGCGACAAGCGCACGACCAGCGAGCGGAATTTCCCGAGGCACGGCCCTCGGATGCCTGGCTAGCCCGATGATCATCCCGGGAGCAGACTAGCCGGAAGCCCCGACCGGTCGCCTCGGCTTGCGCCAGCCTTGGCCGACCAACGAGTGGAATGCCCCGAGGCTCGGCCCTCGGATGCCAGGCTAACCCGATGATCATCCCGGGAGCAGACTAGCCTGAAGCCCCGACCGGTCGCCTCGGCTTGCGCCAGCCTTGGCCGACCAACGAGCGAAATTTCCTGAGGCTTGACGGCCCTCGGATGCCAGGCTAACCCGACGATCATCCCGGGAGCAGACTAGCCTGAAGCCCCGACCGGTCGCCTCGGCTTGCGCCAGCCTTGGCCGACCAACGAGTGGAATGCCCCGAGGCTCGGCCCTCGGATGCCAGGCTAACCCGATGATCATCCCGGGAGCAGACTAGCCTGAAGCCCCGACCGGTCGCCTCGGCTTGCGCCAGCCTTGGCCGACCAACGAGCGGAATTTCCTGAGGCTTGACGGCCCTCGGATGCCAGGCTAACCCGACGATCATCCCGGGAGCAGACTAGCCTGAAGCCCCGACCGGTCGCCTCGGCTTGCGCCAGCCTTGGCCGACCAACGAGTGGAAGGTCCCGAGGCTCGGCCCTCGGATGCCAGGCTAACCCGATGACCATCCCGGGAGCAGACTAGCCTGAAGCCCCGACCGGTCGCCTCGGCTTGCGCCAGCCTTGGCCGACCAACGAGCGGAATTTCCTGAGGATTGACAACCCTCGGATGCCAGGCTAACCCGATGACTATCCCGGGAGCAGACTAGCCTGAAGCCCCGACCGGTCGCCTCGGCTTGCGCCAGCCTTGGCCGACCAACGAGCGGAATTTCCTGAGGATTGACAACCCTCGGATGCCAGGCTAACCCGACGATCATCCCGGGAGCAGACTAGCCTGAAGCCCCGACCGGTCGCCTCGGCTTGCGCCAGCCTTGGCCGACCTACGAGCGGAATTTCCTGAGGCTTGACGGCCCTCGGATGCCTGGCTAGCCCGATGATCATCCCGGGAGCAGACTAGCCGGAAGCCCCGACCGGTCGCCTCGGCTTGCGCCAGCCTTGGCCGACCAACGAGTGGAAGGTCCCGAGGCTCGGCCCTCGGATGCCAGGCTAACCCGATGACCATCCCGGGAGCAGACTAGCCTGAAGCCCCGACCAGTTGCCTCGGCATGCGCCAGCCTTGGTCGACCAACGAGTGGAATTTCCTGAGGCCTAACCCTCGGATGCCTGGCTTGGCGCCGGAAGGATTTCCTGAGGCCTAACCCTCGGATGCCTGGCTTAGCGCCGGAAGAATTTCCTGAGGCCTAACCCTCGGATGCCTGGCTTAGCGCCGGAAGAGTTTCCTGAGGCCTAACCCTCGGATGCCTGGCTTAGCGCCGGAAGAATTTTCTGAGGCCTAACCCTCGGATGCCTGGCTTAGCGCCGGAAGAATTTTCTGAGGCCTAACCCTCGGATGCCTGGCTTAGCGCCGGAAGAGTTTCCTGAGGCCTAACCCTCGGATGCCTGGCTTAGCGCCGGAAGAATTTCCCGAGGCCTAACCCTCGGATGCCTGGCTTAGCGCCGGAAGAATTTCCTGAGGCCTAACCCTCGGATGCCTGGCTTAGCGCCGGAGGAATTTCCTGAGGCCTAACCCTCGGATGCCTGGCTTAGCGCCGGAAGAATTTCCTGAGGCCTAACCCTCGGATGCCTGGCTTGACGCCGGAAGAATTTCCTGAGGCCTAACCCTCGGATGCCTGGCTTAGCGCCGGAAGAATTTCCTGAGGCCTAACCCTCGGATGCCTGGCTTAGCGCCGGAAGAGTTTCCTGAGGCCTAACCCTCGGATGCCTGGCCTAGCGCCGGAAGAATTTCGGGAGCCAGGAGTCAGCAAGACGCTACCGAGAGTTAAAAGAAAAAGAAGGACGAAGGCGAGATGAAGAAACATTCAACTTGCATTAATTTTCATTGTTTCAAGGCCGAGGCCCATACAATTTGGCAAAACCCCGGTATACAAAAAAAAAGAGAAGACAACGAAAGGTACAAGAGGTCAGCTTGGAGGAACTCCCGGGTCGGGAACGTCGGGCTCGTCCGCAGGAGGTAGGGAAGCAGCAGGAGAACCAGCAGGCAATGGCGCCGGAGAGGAGTCGAGAAGGGAAATCTCGCTCAGGTCAACTTCGGGGTACTTAGCCGACACCCTTGCCAGGCCCTCCTCGAAGCCTAAGATAAAGGCTTCGGCCCCCGCGTCCGACGCGTTACGGACAAACTCGTCGGACTGACGATAGGTCTGTACTGCCTCCGACATATCATGAGCGAACTCGGCGGACTGGCGATAAGCCTCTACCGCCTGACGCCCGATTTCCGCACTCCTCTCGGCCAGCGCCGCCTCTGCCCGCTCCATAATCTGGGCTTTCGCCTCCAAGACCTTCGCCACAATCTGGCTTTCCGCCTCGGTGGAGACCCTCAGCAGCTCAGCCCGAGCCTCCTTGTGCTTCGCTTCGGCAGCAATGCGAGCAGCCTCAGCCTCCGTCAGGCGCGAATGAAGCTCCTGATCGCTCGCACGGAACTTCTCCAAGGCCGACTCCAATTCGCCCAGCTTAGCTTCAAGAGACCGGATTCGGTTGCGGGCGTTGTCGGCTGACCGCTGGGCCTTCTCCCACCTCTCCCGGTAGTCGGCAGCCTTCCGGGACTGCTTCTCGGCCCGCTCATCCGCCTTCTTGACCTCGCCCTCGAGACCCGAGGCAACCTTGAGCTGCTCCTGAGCCTCCAACAGTTGCTTCTCGAGGGCAGCAAAGCCGAGTGCCCGCTCTTCGGCCTCCCGGAGCCTCGCCTCGAAGTCCCCGGTCGTCCTGCCTGCCACAGCCTGGCCTCCCTTTTCCACTGCTTTCAGCCGGTCCTCGGCCTTCGCCAGAAGCCCCGCCTGTTCCTTGTAGCACTCCTCCAGACGGATCATGTACTGGGCGAGCTAAGAAATAGGAAAAATAAGGGAGTCAGGCGGAGAACAACAGAGCCAATAAATGGTGAAAAGCGGCCAGAAGAACACTCACCGACATGAGACAGACACAGCTGGCAGCCCCAACGTCAGAGACCTCCAACTCCCGGACCTGCCGACGGTCCTTCTCCAGCAGCACTGTTTCGATGAGATTTCGGGCGCCATCGGTAGTGAAGGCAGACCCCGATTTCTCCCCAGAGCTGGACGGTGGTTCTGCAGCCTTACCCCTATCCATCGCCTGGGGAAGAGTCCGGCCGATCGCGCTCGGGGCGGGGGTCACCCCAGGAATTGATAGGGTCTCGCTTGGTCGGAGCCTCGGCGCGTCCCTCCTCGAGTCGTCAGGAGCCGACCGAGTCGGAGGCCGGGTCGGGGACCGATCACGTCCGACCCGTCCGTCTCGGGCAGGCTCGGATGATACCTCCGGAGTAGCGGCAATCTTACCACCGGAGGGCTGATACAGCGTCAGCTGCCGGTCCGTGCCCACGACGTCTCCCTGATCGGTGGGCCCGGACTCGTCGGTCGGCGTCGGAGGCACCTCCTTACGGGACCTCATCGCCGGTGGGGCCCCGCTCGGAAGAGCTCGTTTCCTCCTCTGGGCTGCTTCCAGCAGGGACGCCCTACCAACAGCCTTTGTCTTCACCGACCGCATGACGTCGTCGATCTCTGCAAAAAGGACGGGATAGTCGGAGACGGAGAAACCAAAGGAAAGAACGGGACGAAAGAAGGGAAAAAGTCAAGAAAGAATCGGTGGCGGACTCACGGTCGGTGGGGACTGAGCTCAGACCGACATTCACCAAAGTATCCTCGGAAATAAGGCGGGCCACCGGGGGGAGCTGGCCCTCGGCAACCAACCCCTTCAAGGCGGCCAAGCCATCGGACTCCTCCCTTGACAGTCTCGATAGGCCGATCGGAGACTTCATCGGGGTCTCCCAGGTCGCCCTGATTTCCCAAGAGGGATCTGCATCAACAAAAAAGAAGCGCTCCTTCCATTTGTGAATGGAGGTAGGAGCCTCCTTGACAAGGCCGCATCCTCGCCGCGCTGCGAAGCACCACCACCCTTTGTCCTGGGGGTGGCCGCTCAGGCTGTAGAACTCCCAAAAAACATTCAGGGTGGCGGGGATCTCGTGCATACGGCAGAGAACCTGGAAGACCGTCAGGGCCCGCCACGAGTTCGGCACCAGTTGCGTCGGTGCCACTCTTAAACCCCGTAGCACCTGCATGACCAAATCCGAAGGGGGGAAGCGGAACCCGGCCTGGAGAATGCCCTCATTGATGGCGATCTTCCCTGGAGGAGGATGGGACATCCTCTCCTCAGGCCCCGGGAGCGTGGCGTTGCAGGCCTCGGGAAGGTGGTACCGAGCCACAAGTCTGTCTAAGTCTGTGGCGACCAGCTCCGACTTAATTTGGTCTGCTCTCACTTCGCCCATTCCTAATGGCCAATAAACCTACGGTCGGGGACAGGAAGGGGGGAAAGACCGGAGCGACTGGAGTACACTAGTATAAGAGGGGAAAGTATGGAGAGCCCTAAGCAGAAGAATGGGGAAAACTCACCGGAAAAGAGGTAAGAACGGCTCCGAGAGCGCCAAAGGAGAAACGAGCGAACAGTCCGACGGCAGCAACAGCAGCGCAAAGGGGAAACTTGAAAATATCTGTAAAGAAGAAGACGGACGGGGAAAGGCCCCCGATTAAATAGGCGGAAAGGCAAGTGACGCCTCAATGACGCCAGAGGACGCCTGGCTGCCGAAGGGTCGCTCGCGCCCCAAAGGCGAATCGACACCATTAAGGAAGGATGTCCGCCGAAATCCTCAGACTGCCAGGTCAGCAATAACCGCCATACGCCATAAAAAGGGCGGGGAGCTCGAAGCGCGCGCGCCTCTCCGAGGAACGGCGACAATCCCGAAACATCACTCCCTTCACCTGTTCCCCTTCTGGTTCCAGGCTCGGAAATGGGGGGCTACTGTTACGGGGGAAATAAGCCGCCATGCCCCACGTGACCGGCACGCGCGCCCAGGAAGACTACGGCTGCCCTTTGACCCAGCGCTCCGACCCCAAGTCAGACATCCTCGGCTCCGCAGCCCGACCCCGAGTCGGCTGCCCTTTGATCCAGCAATCCGACCCCGAGTCGGATATCCTCGGCTCCGCAGCCCGACCCCGAGTCGGCTGCCCTTTGATCCAGCAATCCGACCCCGAGTCGGATATCCTCGGCTCCGCAGCCCGACCCCGAGTCAGCTGCCCCTTGATCCAGCGCTCCGACCCCGAGTCGGAGATCTCTTGATAACGACAGGCTATTCCCCAGAGGCACGCCGCGGCCTCCTGCTCCACTACTCCCTGCAACGGCTGTATCCGATGCTGCTCCACGATCTCCTGCATCAGCCGTACAAAGCGGAGCCCCACTATGCCCTGACGTGGCCGTACCCGGTGCTGCTCCACGACGCCCTGTAACGGCCATGTCAGTGGCCACACCATCGTGCCCCACGATAACGAACCCCCCTGAGAGACCCCCCAGCCAGGTATATATGCGGCTGGGGGGAGAAAGGGGGGAGGTGAGCAATATCTCCCAGAGCACTCTCTTACTTGCGATTATCACCTCTCCTCCTCCTCCAATCTCCTCTGACTTGACCGTCGGAGGGCCATCACCACCCTGGTGGTGGTGCAAGGCTTGTTTGCAGGTTTCTTGGCGGAAGGTGGAGCGCAACCAACACCAACCAAGACAACTCAGACGGAACCCCGTTCACACCGTAGTGCCAATCGTTCTCGGTTTGGACCACCAGCAACACCATTTAGTTCCTATTATTGAGTATTCAGTGGGTCGTTCAACTAGGTTCCATACCTTGTTTCTAGTGAATTGGTTTAGCTCTTCTTGCATTGCATTTATCCAATTTACATCATTTTCAGCTTCTTTTATGTTTTTAGGTTCAAAGTGTGAGACAAATGCTAGATGATTATTTAAGTTTCTAAGAGATGCTCTAGTTCTAACAGGTTGAGAGGGATCATCTAAAATTAATTCCTTAGGATGACCATGAGCATACCTCCAAGCCTTAGTCAGCCCATGATCAACAATTACCTCTTGGCTTGTTGATGCTTCTCCAATTTGCTTTGGTTCATCTTCTTGTAATGTCATCTCATCAATTTTTTCTTCAAAAATTTCTGCATCATCATCAAGAGCTACTTTCTTGCTAGAAGAGATATCATTAGTATCATCAAAAACAACATGTATAGACTTTTCAATAACAAGGGTTCTTTTGTTAAAGACTCTATAAGCTTTACTTGATGTAGAATATCCCAAAAAGATACCTTCATCAGATTTAGAATCAAATTTACCTAAGTTATCTTTGCCATTATTATGAATGAAACACCTACATCCAAAAATATGAAAATAGTTTACTTTAGGCTTTCTATTTTTCCAAAGTTCATAAGGTGTTTTCTTTATAATGGGTCTCAATAAAACTCTATTTAATATATGACAAGATGTATTAATGGCTTCTCCCCAAAAGTACTTAGGGAGGTTACTTTCACACAACATGGTTCTAGCCATTTCCTCTAGAGTTCTATTCTTTCTTTCTACAACTCCATTTTGTTGTGGTGTCCTAGGTGCAGAGAAATTATGAGTTATCCCCTTTTTACTACAAAATTCGTCAAATAGATTATTTTCAAATTCCATTCCATGATCACTCCTAATAGCTATAACTGAAGCATTTCTTGAATTAGTAACTTCCTTATGAAATTTCTTAAATACTGAAAATGCTTCATCTTTATGAGCTAAGAACATGACCCATGTGTATCTAGAAAAATCATCTACAATGACAAGGCCATACTTGTTTCCACCAAGACTTGTGGTTCTAGTTGGTCCAAATAGATCCATGTATAGTAGTTCAAGGGGTCTAGTAGTAGTGACACAGTTTATGGATTTACTATAATCCCCTTGAAAATTCACTATAATCCCTCGGATTACAGTTGGATTGTTTTTCGGGCTCACAATCCAAAAACCTTTACACTTTGATTTTCCGGGATCACCAATAACCTTTGTTGGTTTTACGGGTTCACCAACGAACCTTAACAATTGGTTTTACGGGTTCACCAATAAACCTACACCGTTGGTTTTACGGGCTCACCAACAAACCTTTACAAGGTGATTAACAAAAGAAAGAAGAAAGTTGAAGCTTCTAGATGAGCAAATATAATAATTATAAGCTACAAAGAAGAGTTTAGAGAATAGTTATCGCTTGATGAGACTTCTCTCTTCTTTGTCAAGAATGCTTCACTCTTCAAGGGTGGATGGAGCTCTTGATGTCTCTTGGAATCTGCTCAACCACTTCCTTTCAACTCTTGAATGAAGCACTTGGATGAAGAAGATTAGGGCACTTGTCTTTCCTGTGTAAGCTTTGATCTTTTTGCAAAATGATGATTTTCTCTGATGAATAGTGTCCCTTTAAATAGTTTTCCTCACCCATTGGACATCCCTCATTGGTCAGATTTCAAAAACTAGCCTGTTGCCCAGAGATGGTCACCCAAGAGGGGGGTGAAATGGGTGTTTTAAAATTTTTGTCTAATTAAACTATACACACAAGTGTAGGTGCAAGAATGAAAATAAAGCGGTAAGCACAATCAATCGCAAACACAGAGGTTTGTAGTGGTTCGGAGCCTCCACTGCTCCTACATCCACTCCCCAAACACCTTTGGAAATTTTTCACTATAATCGGCGATTACAGTCCGGTAGTTTTTCGAGTGAACTACCCAACTCGTTGTTTTAACCCGGGCTAACAACGAACCCTACAATCCCCCAATTTAAACTAGGCTTGGGACGCCTAACCCTTGTTCCAAGTCCCTTGACTGGAACAAGCACAATGTTCAAGTGTTTTACAAGAATTTAAAAGCTTCTATGAAAGCAAATAAAACGATGAAGAACAACAAAACCGGAAGAACCCTCTTTGCCGTTGAAAGCGTGGATGATGGTGGTTCTTCCGATGTGGATTATGTCGGCTTGAATGTGAGCTTTGATTGCTGAGTGGGAATGAGTGGATGAGCACGAAATCAGATGAAAAAGACTTGAATGCACTTGATTTTTCCTCTTGAAAGCACCAACTCCCTTGAAACTCTTTCTCTTTCTTCTCTCTTAAATGCTCTTGTGTTTGGTTGGTGAGAAGTGTTTGTTATGCACTTAAAAGCTCCTTTTTATACTTCTACAGGCAATAGATCCGTTAGATACAAAAAATATAGCCGTTAGAATTTCAAACAAACCTGCAAAAATATGTCAGTCGCGTCCCAGGCATTCCGGAGACGTCTCCGCTTGAACGAGAGACGTCTCGGCTGTATAAAAAATCTTTTGACGATGTTGGAGTCGACTCGGCGCTTTCTGGGGACGACTCCGATGAAGAACAGCTCGATTTCTTGTTTTTCTATTTTTTCTGAGAGAGTCGGCTCGCATGCCTCGGGGGACGTCTCGGGATTTTTGTGCTTTATGCGTGGGGACGACTCCGCGACGTCGGAGATGGCTCCGACGTTTTCTCAACGAAAAAGCAGGTCCTCTGGAATCCCTGAGAGAGTCGGCTCCGCATCCTTCGGAGACGACTTGCGCGCATCCCTTGAAATCGGCCTTTCTGCCGTCTCTGAGAGAGTCGACTCTGGAAAGCCGGGAGTCGACTCCGACCCTGCGAGACGCCTCTGCAGGTGCTGGGGACGTCTCCAGACGTCCCAGCTTCTTCTCTGCGTGCCAGAGACGTCTCTGGAACAAACCGGAGACGTCTCGGCTGCCCCTGATCCGTTTTCTTCATCTCAAAAATCTTCAATAAATCCTCCGAAAAATATGGGAACATGCCTTGACAATCCTTAACAATATTCTTAGTTAAACACCTGAAATGCTCAAGTAAATTGTTAATATAACGGGAATTATACTCTAGTGTTTTGTATTCATCAAAATCCATTAGGGGGTCAACAATCTCCCCCTTCTTGATGATGACAAAACAGTGAGTATATGCAAAATTTAAAATTAAACATATACATAGTATTTGATCAGATGTACAAGTATTGTGTTTTGGTTAGAGCTAGATACAGTATGCATAAATCAATATAGTCAACTGTCAGTTCTATCCTTATGCATAAGCATTGATCTTAGTAGCTCTTTGAGCAATTTTGGCATATCATCTATCACTTTTAGATTTGAATCAAGTTAAAGTGTAAATCGATGAAATATTGATGGTAAAGACAATCAAAAGCCAAATACTTTTGACTCCCCCTTTCTTTTCCAGAAGGACAATTGTCTTTAAGTCAATATTCTTCAATTTTATCTTTTCATTTTGCATTTTGCATTCCAATTTCATACTACTCCCCCTTTTTGTCATCAACAATGAAGGGGACAAATTTTGTCTATTCCCCCAAAACGTGATGCCTATTTAAATGGTTCTACTTCCTTTTTCAGATTTGCATATTAGAATTCAGCATTCATATTAACATGAAACATTCAATGATTTGGGAAGGTGAATTTTACTCCCCTTTGTTTTGGAATTCATTTTAGACCATTTAAACTTAATTATGACAAGTTGTGCTCCCCCTGTTTCATATGCATTGTCAAGTTGGCAAAATAGTGAAATGGTTGCACATTGTCAAGTTTGAACATTCAAGGTATATTATGACATTTCCATGGCACATCACAATATTAGAAACATACTCCAAGATTCAAAAAGAAGGGATATGGCATTCATATAGTATTACAACATTTGATGCCATTACAAGGATTGATTGCAAACACAAAAGAAAGAGTTTCATACAAACCTAGGGCTATACAAAAAGATGAACCCTAGATGTCCACAAAATGTGCCTCACCGGCGAGCACGCTCAATAGCCGCAGCAGCAGCCTCCACAAACCTATTTATTGCTTCCATTAAACTTCTAAAGTTATCGCCCTGAGACTGATTGAGTGCTGTCACTAATGCTTCAATTTCATGGGTTGCCCTATCAATCCTCCCTCTAAGCTGGGCAGCCACACTGCCCAAATTGCCTTCAGGGCTCATCAGCTCTTGAAGACTATCCGATATGATCTTCAATTCAGCTTGTATCTCACATGATCTTCTAGTTTGGTTTGATGCCACACAAACCAATTCTGACCCTATAGCTTCCATTTGAGTTCTGATTTCTTTCAACTCTTCTAAGAGTGCTTCATGTGAAGTGCGGATGGGAGCTATCTCAGCAGAAATCACTGATCTCATTTCTTCCCTTATTTGCTGGCACACCATGGATGCTAGGGTGTGCATCTGCTCATCCGACAAGGGAGTCGATCCACAAGCTGGAGGAGGAGGCATGGAAGTGGATGGTCCAGCCGAGCTGGAAGGTACATCAGGAAAAGGAAAGCTCTCCATATGATCAGTAAAGGGTATAGGGCTATGTGGAGGAGAGAGGTGGACAGGCTCCTGATGATGGATCTCAGGCTCTACAGTTTGGGATTTTCTTTTACAGACCTTAACCCAAGATCCGTTTTTCTTGTGAAATTCCATCCTTTGTAGTGTGCTCTCGTTATAGAAGTCAGTGTTTCTCAAGGGTTTCTCTGGTTCATTTTTAGGGATAGGAACCTTAAAGTGCTTGAAAAGTAGGGTGAAGACCATCCCATACGGTATGCTGAATCTGGAGTACCTATGACAGATTGATGTTGCCCAAGGTGACAAGCCAAGAGGGGGGGGTGAATTGGTTTCTTTTAAATTTAAACTATCTTACTCAAGTCAAATGGATGGTTAGTAAGCTAAAGCAAATCACAACACAAACAACACAAAGTATAGTGGTTCGGTGCTCTCCTTAGCACCTACGTCCACTCCCCAAGCGACCCCTTGGGAATTCACTATAATCTCGCGGATTACAGTTGGATTGTTTTCCGGGCTCACAATCCAAAAACCTTTGTTGGTTTTACGGGCTCACCAACGAACCTTTACACTTTGGTTTTCCGGGTTCACCAAAAACCTTTGTTGGTTTTACGGGCTCACCAACGAACCTTTACAATTGGTTTTCCGGGTTCACCAATCAACCTACTCCATTGGTTTTTCGGGCTCACCAACCAACCTTTACAAGTTGTTTAACAAATAAAGAAAGAAGATTTAAACTCCTAAATGAGCAAATGAAACAATATAAACTACAAAGAAGAGTATAGAAAATATTTATCGCTTTGAAGTGGCTTCTCTCTTCTTTGTCAAGGATGCTTCACTCTACAAGGGAAGATGGAGCTCTTGATGACTCTTTGAATCTGCTCAACCTCTTTCTTTGATTCTTGAATGAAGCACTTGGATGAAGAAGATTAGGGCACTTTTGTTTTCTTGTGTACTCTTTGATATTGCTTTCAAAAGATTGTTCTATCTGATGAATAGTGCCACTTTAAATAGTCTCCTACATCCATTGAACAAGCCCCAATGGTTAGAATTCAAAAACTAGCCGTTACTGACTTTGGGAAGGACAAAAAGTACATCTGCAGAACTAGCCGATATGCTTCAGCCCGTGTTTGGGTCGGCTCAACCTGTCCTTGGGTCGACCCAAGTGAAAGTTGGGTCGACCCAACTTTCACTTGGGTCGACTCAAACATTCCTTGGGTCGACTCTCTCAGAGAACACAGAAACTTGAAATTCAGCCTTCCTTCCCTTGGGTCGACCCAACCATTCTTTGGGTCGACTCAAAGTTCACTTGGGTCGACTCAACTTCTTCTTGGGTCGACCCTCTCAGTAATCCAGAGAACCATTTTCTGTCTTCTTTTCTGTCTTGCCTTTGGGTCGACCCTCTCAGGGTTTGGGTCGACTCAACTACTTCTTGGGTCGACCCTCTCAGTGAATCCAGAGAACCATTGTTCTGTCTTGTTTTGAGGATCTTGATGTTTGGGTCGACTCATGCTTTCCTTGGGTCGACCCAACTCACTGTTCATCTGTGCCATTTTTGCAGAAGTGTGCCAAATGATTTCTTGATGTGCCGGGGTCGACCCAATCATCCTTTGGGTCGACTCAATCCACACTTTGCTGCATCTCAAGGTTAGATTCATTCAAATAAACAATGAAATGTATCTATATCAATTTATACAAATATCCTGAGAGTAATAGTCTTATAAATGAAGTATCAATTTAACTTATAACATACTCTAGATAATTGCTTGTTAATCATCAAAATAACACTATCATCCTCAATCTTCCCCTTTTTGATGATTACAAAATAAAGAGTATGAGCCTATTGATACTTGTCTTTAAGATCAGTTTTTAAAAGGGCTTAACTTGCTAAATTTCAGCTTTTCATATATAAGAGTGAAATCTCCCCCTATTTCATTTAAATGTTGCCAATTTGACTTTTTGAATTGCTCCCCCTTTCATTTATAATTCATTAACGATGAAACTTCAAAAATTAGAGATAAAATATGAGTTTCAGGTTATGTATCGGGGTGCGAGAGGTGCGTGCCAAATTCTGAAATTATATGTGCCAAATTCTGAAATTTGATAGAAATTTTTGATTTGATGATTTTCATTGTTACAAATTGCTCCCCCTTGGATGTATAAGCTTTCTTATATGATTTTCAATTTGTTTGCCCAATTATTTCTCTTTTCTTGCATAAGTTCTTATTTCTCTTTCTTTACATAACTTCTTATTTCTTTTTCTTTACTTCTCCTTTCTTTAACTTTCTTTACTTTTGCTCTTATTAATCTTTCTTTACTTACTCTAAAGATATCTTTAGTTCTCCCCTTTTTGTTACTTTATTTACTCTAGACAATATCTTTACTTCTCCCCTAAGATCTTTACTTCTTCTAAAATAAATACTCTTTCTTTACTTCTCCCCCTTTTTGTTATCATCAAAAAGATACATGGGAAAGATGCAATAAATACCAAACTTCAAATTTCATTGATCAAAATGGAAACATTTTCATACATTCATGCCAAAAACAAAAACAGATGCAATGTTCCTGAATCAAAGTTTAAAGATACATGATAAAAGCAAAATACATACGAGAACTAGATATCTAGCCTAGGCTCTAAACATAGATGCTAAGATCAGCCTAGGGAGACTCTAACGGCTGGGATCTAGTCCTCATCCTCCTAGTGTACGTGGCGAGGGGAGGTCGAGCCTGGTGAGACTGTGTCTGGCGTGGAGCACAACGAGCTGGATGACTCTGTGCCGAAATCTCTGACTCAGCAGCCTGTGGCACAGATGGTCCATGGGTCTCTCTCTCTCTCCGGAGTGCTCCTATCTGCTGCCTCAGATCACTGATCTCAGCAGACATGACGTCCAATCGGGCGTCCAATCGGCTCGTCAGCCCGTTAGTGATAGTCCTCGCCTGAGCTGACATGAGCTCAGTCATCCTGCTCCAGAACTCATCCGTATCTCTCGGAGGAACGGATGATGATGGTCCAGCCTCTGAAGGTGCAGTAGGATGATCCATATGCTCCTCATCCTCATCCTCTGGTGCATCTCCCTCTGGTGCCTCACCCTGAATGCCTGCTCCAGTGTGAATCCACTGCCCGTTCACTTTCTCATATCCCATGCGTATAAGTGTCCGTGCAGTGTATGTGTCAGTATGATGCAGACTCTTGGATGCCTCCTCCTCGAGAGCTAAACCGTGCTGTCGAAAAATCAAGGTGAGTATCATACCATAAGGTAGTGATACCCTGGAGTTGCACATCACCTTCCTCATCTGTCTCAGTATCATGGTCGGAAGATTTAGGGGAATCCCCTGAATCATACACTCCATCACTGCTAGATCTCGCTCTGTGATGAGATCGAATCTCCCGATCTTTGGAAATAAGATTCTATTTATTATACTGAGCAGTAATCTCATTTCAGCAGTAAGAGAACTAGCTATTACCTTCGCGGAAAAGTCGAAGTTCTCATTTTCCATGATCAACTGTAGAGCTCTCATTTTGTTTTCAGGCTTTTCCGGAGTGGCTCCTACGCAGGGTAGATGAAGTAGCTCACTCAAGCTCTCCTCGGAAACTCGAACTCGAACCCCTCGAACTTCCGAAACAAGCCCTCCCATACCAGTTTTGAGGAAGGCATAGAACTCCTGAACCAATCCGGGGTAGATCATCACGTCTAGGGAGCAAAGATACTCCCAACCTTGCCTTTGGATCCATTCCCTCAACCGAAATCCTTCTTGATCAAAGAACTCAGAATGGATCCTTCTCCCCGTTGTAACCGGTCTCCCCGCAAATCTTGCAAGTATCACTGAGGGGGAAGGAGGAGGAGGGGCCTCCGCACGTGCCTCACGTCGTGGAGACACGGTAGATGGCTCCGTAGGTTGCCTTTCCTCCCGTTGGATCCGTGTGACTCTTCCGGATCTCTTGGCTACGGCTCTTTTGGGTCCCATTTCTCTAAGATCTCAAGGTAATCTACTGTTTGGAGGAGTTTGGAGAGTGGGGATTAGAGTATTCAGAAGAGGACAAGGGCAAACAGTGCCCTAACAATGCTCTCGGGTCCCCTTTTAACAGTAGGGTTCCGACGTTGGGTCGACTCAAGATTTTTCTTGGGTCGACTCAACATTGGGTCGACCCTATTCAGGGTTGGGTCGACCCAAGTGCAGAATTTTTTCTTTTCTCTTCCTTTTTGCTTCTAAGAATTTTTCTTGCTTCCAATCCTTATAAACTCTTTATGGGACAATGATACATGAGTAAGGAATCTCTAGATAACAAATTTGACTCATGTTTCATGGGATTTTAGAAATTGGAAGAATGTATCATGAGACTACTAGCTCCCTTTTATATTTCTTCAATAAAAAGGATCACATATGCCTAATTCCCTCCTTAGCATGCAGAATCTATCTTCACTCAATGGTTTCGTAAATATGTCGGCTAATTATTTTTCAGTGCATATATGCTCAATACATATATTTCCATTTTGCACATGATCCCTAATAAAATGGTACCTTATTTCTATGTGTTTGGCTTTAGAGTGCTGAACTGGATTTTTAGTAAGATTGATGGCACTAGTATTATCACACTTAATAGGAATATTATCTAGTTTAACTCCATAGTCCTCTAGTTGTTGCTTAAGCCATAATACTTGAGCACAACAACTACCAGCAGCTATATATTCAGCTTCAGCTGTGGACAGTGCCACTGAATTCTGCTTTTTGCTAAACCATGATACTAAGTTATTTCCTAAGAATTGACATGTGCCACTTGTGCTCTTCCTATCTAATTTGCATCCGGCAAAATCAGCATCTGAATATGCAAGCAAATTTAGACAGGAGTCTCTTGAGTACCATAGCCCTATATTGGTAGTTCCTCTTAAATATCTAAGGATTCTCTTAACAGCACTTAAATGTGACTCCTTAGGATCCGATTGGTATCTAGCACATATTCCTACACTAAATACGATGTCGGGTCTACTAGCAGTAAGATAGAGCAAGGATCCAATTAGTCCTCTATAGAGCTTGATATCAATACTCTTCCCTTTTTCATCCTTGTCTAGCTTGCTAGTGGGATTCATTAGAGTGCCTACTCCCTTATGATTTTCATTCCCAAACTTCTTTAGTATTTTCTTTGTATACTTAGTTTGATGAATGAAAATGCCTTCTTTAGTTTGTTTGATTTGTAATCCTAGAAAGAAGCTTAGTTCTCCCATCAAACTCATTTCAAATTCTCCATGCATTAAATCAGCAAATTCTTTGCAAAGAGTATCATTTGTGGCACCAAAGATTATATCATCTACATATATTTGTACCACTAATAGATTTTTGTCCTTTCTTTTGAGAAATAGAGTTTTATCTACATTTCCTCTACAAAAGTCATTATTAAGCAGAAATTTGCTTAGTCGATCATACCAAGCCCTAGGTGCTTGCTTTAATCCATATAATGCCTTATGTAGTTTAAAGACATGATTTGGCAATTCATGATTCTCAAAACCTGGAGGTTGTTCTACATATACCTCCTCCTCAATAAAACCATTTAAGAATGCACTCTTCACATCCATTTGATATAATTTGAAATACATGAAACATGCAAATGCTAGAAGTAATCTAATAGCCTCTAATCTAGCTACAGGAGCAAATGTCTCATCAAAATCTATTCCTTCTTCTTGATTGTATCCCTTAGCTACAAGTCTAGCCTTATTTCTTATAACTAATCCATTTTCATCTAATTATTTCTAAATATCCATTTTGTTCCAATTACTGAATTATGCTTTGGTCTTTCAGTTAATGTCCATACATTACTTCTTTTGAATTGATTTAATTCTTCTTGTATGGCATTTATCCAGTTAGTATCTTTTTCAGCTTCTTCATAAGTCTTAGGTTCTAATTGTGAAACGAAAGCAAGATAATCATTTAAATTTCTAAGAGATGATCGAGTTCTTACCCCTTGAGATGGATCACCAATGATTAAGTCTTTAGGATGTCCATATGCATACCTCCATTCCTTTGGCAAGTTTTGGGATTGTGGTGGCACGCTATCATCTCCCTTATCATGATTTGGCACGTCATCAATATTCAACTTTTCAAAGTCGATAATGTTGCCCAGTAGATACAACCCAAGAGGGGGGTGAATTGGGTCTTTTAAAACTTTTATGCTACTTCTAAAACTTTTTGATTAACTATGCTAAGTTGTATAGATGCACAGTGAAAGTTAAACTTAGCAAGGATTTGATGTATAGACTTCGATTTGATTAAATATGCTTGCAACTAAAGGATGTGCAGATAAGAATTAAGCAAGCAATTTATCTAAATAAGTAAGTGTGTTAGTTAGACAATAACTAGAGGCATTACAAACACAAAGGACATATAGTGGTTCGGTGCACCCCAGCACCTACATCCACTCCCCAAGACCTCTTGGGAATTTCACTATAATCCTACCGATTACAGCCGATTGTTTTACAAGCTCACAACCCAACTTGTTGT
Organism: Phoenix dactylifera; assembly: GCF_009389715.1. Classification (NCBI taxonomy): domain Eukaryota; kingdom Viridiplantae; phylum Streptophyta; class Magnoliopsida; order Arecales; family Arecaceae; genus Phoenix; species Phoenix dactylifera. Next base: position 37,775 of record NW_024068389.1, on the reverse strand, counting down.
TTTACGAGCGCACAACGAACTCGGTCGGTTTTCCCAGGCTCACCGACTAGAACCTCCCCCGATTGTTTTCCCGGACTCACAATCAAACCCTTACACGTTAGTTTTACCCTCGGCTCACCAACAAACCTATCACCGTTGGTTTTTCCCTTTGGCTCACCAACAAACCTTAACACCGTTGGTTTTTCTTTGGCTCACCAACAAACCTTAACCCCTTGATTCAATCCCTTGATTGAATCAAGTTACAAGATATTAAAACAAAGTATAAGACAAAACAAAGCTTCTTAAACAAGCAAATATGACAATATAAACAAATAGAGTAAAGAGAAGCCCTCAAACGAGTTTTGAAGATGGAGGAGCTCGGCTTCTTCTTCACTTGATCCTCCTCTGATTTGGCATGAAGTAGAGGATCCCCGAGGCAGCACACGGATGGAGAGGAAGCTTTCGGATTCACTTGGATGCTCTTCTTCTCTCTATTTCTCTTTGGATGGCCCTTTTTGTGCTTATGGGAGATTTCCCTTGTAATCTCTTTCCTAAATGGTTTCTCCCACTTCCATAAATTCTCTCCTAGCTCTCTTCTTGTTTTTATAGCTTTTGATAACGTGGAAACAAGAATATAGCCGTTAGAGACAAAAATAGAGCCGTTGGACACAGTCTGCATTTCCTGACAATGTTACCGTTGGGATCGGAGTCGACTCGCGCGATCAGGAGTCGGCTCGCCTGTTGCAGGAGTCGGCTCGTGTTTTATCGGAGACGACTCGGCCACTGTTCCAAATTTGAATTAATGTGCTTGCCTCGACTGGGAGTCGACTCGTCTTAACCTGGAGTCGACTCTCCAACTTCTGGAGCTGACTTGGCAATTCCGGAGTCGGCTCATCCACTGAAGTCCGTGGATCCAATTTTGAATTTTGTCCTCTCGAGTCGACTCGACTGTCCTGGGAGTCGACTCGAATCTCAGAGCCCGAACTCCCGATCCTCTGTCTTTTGGCTCGTCCAGTCTTGGAGTCGACTCGAACTTCCTCGGAGTCGACTCGGCTCTCAGTTTCTGAAAGTTGGTCTTCTGCCTTTTGACGTGAAGCTATCGTGGAGTCGACTCGAGCTGTCTGGGAGTCGACTCGAATCTCAGAGGCAGTAACTTGATCTTCTGTCTGTTGATGGTCGCGCAGTCTCGGAGTCGACTCGTGTATTGCGGGAGTCGACTCGAATCTCAGAGTCCATGAAATGCTCTCTGACTTTTCTGCCTGTGACTCCTAGGAGTCGACTCATACTTCCCCGGAGTCGACTCGAATTCCTCAGGAGTCGACTCGAAGACTATTCTTTCGAATTTTTCTTTGATTTTACTCCTCCAATTTGAACCTTTTGAACTTTAAACTTGGGCCAATGAATTGTAGCTTTCTTCTAACTTTTCTTGAGAGCTTTTGGAGGCCTTCTTGTGTTCTTCCAACTTGCTATGTTCCTTGCAAAATAAATATCTTTCTCCTTGCAACATAAACATTAGTATCTATACTTCAAGGTTTTGTGATCATCAAAATCAATCTATAAATCAATCTTTGGGTCATCAATCTCCCCCTTTTTGATGATGACAAAACTTGGAGTATATGCAATATAAAAGATATTGTTTTCTAGAAGTAATACATAGCAAAGTTGCATGAAGTAGAAAACATATATTTTTAAAACATACTTCATGATAATGCTTTAGATTTAATCAGCTTAACACAATCTTAAGCTGATTTGTATTCAATTCAAAGCATAAAGGCATTATGAGCATATACTTAGATATTTGCATATACTTAGATATTTCTCCCCCTTTTTGACAACATCAAAAAGATAGGGAAACATTAAGCACAAAGATAAGAACACTCAAATATTTCTTTCCCTTATTGTACTCTGATTTGAATGTTAAATTATTGCAAGGATATGAATCATATAACTTAAGGCAATAATATTGGAATCAGATTAGTGAGCACAGATCAGAGCCAATTAAGATAGTTTTCAAGAAGTTTTCTAAGTTGATACCACAGATAGTTTTCTAATCAAGTGTAGGTGGAATCTTCCTTAGGTTAATTCAAGAAGTACCACAAATGATATTCAAGGAAAAATATGAGTGAAAATCTAACCTCTCTTCACTAAGTATGAAAGCTTGTTCATTTAAGACCTTTTGCCCAATCTATTAAGTATTTTATCAACATGAGAGCAATTTAATTAATTTTCAGAGTAAAAGATCAAAACTTATATATTTGGAAAAACATATCATCATGTTGGATCATTAATTCTTAATGACTTCAAAGTTCTTATATGATAATAAGAGCATTGGGGCACAAATACCAAAATATGAGTTTATGCAATTTTTGATACATCTTTGAGCTCTTTTAAAGACTTTCTTTTATTCCTTTAGAAAATAAGCATAATTTGATACATAAAATAATGAATTGGCACAAAATAGAAGTTCTAAAGAGTAAGCCAATTAAAACTCATTAGTGAGGTTCAAAATAGATTTTCTAAGAGATACTCAAGAAAATTTAATACATTGTTCTCCCCCTGTTTTATTAAATTTGAGGCTCTTAAGATTTGTAATTTGGTTCATGAGTGATGCATAAGATATACTAACCAAATAACACGCCTCAAGGTGTATCATAAAGATTTTCAGATTTAAATTTCAGATGATACATATTGGAGAGTATTAGGATCACTTTTCATTTAGTATTCTTTCCCTCTCCTATAGATTTATGTAATTAAGTTCCATAAGACCTCTCCTTCTGAAAATTTTCTTTCTCCCCCTCAATTGATCATTCCATTTAAGAGTTTAGAATCCTAAGATAATGTTCAATAAGATTGTCAATCTCAAAAATATATTTCAGCTTATCTTCATAAGACTCAAGATTTGAGACAAGACAACCTTTATAGAACTCATCTCAAGGTATAAACTTATAATTAAAGCAAGTATTGTAATATAAGGAGGTTCATCAAAATCAATCCATAAAAATCAAGGTATGTATCAAAATAAAGTGTCTTTGGGATAGGATACTGAATATCTAAAGCTCCCCCTCAAAAGATGCATTCTTCTTTAATCATTTTAAATTGTTGAATTTCAGATTTTAGTGATAAACGTGAATAACACTGAAATTCTGTAATATCAAGAATGTAGAGTGATCTAGAATTATTCAGAATTTATAGTAATCACTCTTTCTAATCCTTTAAGAACAAGTTATGCTTTCTCCTAATCTTAGAGAAAATGTATAAAAGTATTAATCAGAAAATGATTCAATTGAAGCTCAATTTCTTTCAAAAGCATTTACATTTTCTTTCTTTTAGAGTCATTTGAGTGAACTGAAATATTTCTAGTTTTAAGATCATTCACTCTATTGATATTCTGATGGAAATCTTTAAGAATGTAGGAGAGAAAAATATATAGATGATCATTGAGGTATATATATTTATAGAACTCAATTTCTTAATCATAGTTTTTCACCAATGTATTCATGAAACACAATAAATCTTTTTAATATCAAAATAAGATCATATATTTAGAAATTTTTGTTTGCAATCAAGATCATCGAAAGACACATCATTTGGACCAATATTAGTACATTTTAACGATAAGAAAAGATATGTTTCGGATGCGTATCGGAGCAATCAACCAAGGCATCAAAATTAATTCTGTTTTTCTTAAATTAAGATTTTATTTAGAAATCATATTGAGTTTAAGCTTTTATACGAAATCAGATTCTGAATTTCATAAAGATTTTTAAAAGAGGCTTTCAAAGTCATAATTTGAGATATGGATCTTCCACATTGTAGCTTATCTTAAATCATTACGATTGAAAACACATATTTCAAGCATATTCAGAATATTTGTATTTATGTTGAATTTTGGTATGAGTTAGCACATTATATACCAAAGTTAAGCAAGTTGATGGATAAGACAAACTCAATTCATTTTGCCTAAATAGAGATATCCTTCTCTTCTCCTTTTTTTTACAAATTTATTTAACTTTCATATTTTAACGATGATTGTGAATAACAAATCTGAATTTTCTTTTCAATAAAACCAAACAAAAGATGTTATGTAGCATTTCAAACATTCAATCAAATTGTCCAAGTATGGGGTACTACAAAAGATATTGAGAACCCATAATTTAAAATATCATGCCACATGCAAAATATAGTGTGTGTTAAGTCATACATTAAAATATTAAGAACAAGCATGTCAAGTATCAAAATCAATTCTTTTCAAATAAACTCTCCCTATTTAAATATAATTTTGCACTGATTTCATCCTTAAAGTGTGTTTCCATGTGACTAAAAATTTGAATTGATTCTACTTTCATTTACTTTGTTTTTCATTTATAACTTTCTTATGCTCTATACTCTATTTGCTCCCTATCCGGTGGAGTTGGGAAGGGGCACGAGGTACTACCACTAGCCTCCCTCTTGTGCCGACCCTAATATGCCCTACACCGAATAGTTGGGTCAAATAGTGCCGGGTACTACCACTAGCCTCCCTATTGGCACCATCCCTATGATGAGCAATATAGAAAGGTTAAAAGGTTTACTTCAAAACCTCCCTGTTTAAGTGTAATTAATTATGGATTTTATCCCTTCCAAAAGAATGCTCACACAAGTCTCACAAATGTGTCGAATATATTAAGTTTGTTTTGCTTTTCCTTAAGGTTGAAGTGTTTGCCTCTACTTGGATTTTACTTCTCTTGAATAATATCCATTTTCTTTTCTTTATCTCTCTCTCTTTTTGTTATTCTCAAGTAATTTTCATGAGAGAGCAGAATAGAGAATTAATCTTACGTATCATATATATGTATATCATGCAAACAACATTTTCATTATGCTCAAGGATTCATAATTTCTCACAAGTTATTTTAAATCAAAATTTTAAGCATAAACTTGTGTATTTCATAGTTATGGCATAGACAAAGATATATTATAGTTTGGGCAAGCCATGAAATAATTTCTAAAAGTATAAGTCAGTCAATACACATATAGACATGATATCAAAAATTAATAATTAAAGAATTTAATCATGCCATAATAAGATTTAAGTTACTGACTTTGCTCAACTAATTTGTGAGAAGGGTATCTAAATTACCTATTCATTATATGTTCTTCAAGCCAAACTAGATTTCTTATGTGTGAACTTTTGGCTGAAGAAGATCCTCTCTCTTGTTTGCATGTGAATGTTTAGTGTATCTTACATGAAGATATCCTTCAAGTTGAAATTTCTCATTTTTCTTTCTTGAAGGAAGGTCATTAGTTTCTTTAAGATACAAAGCATTCATCCAACATATATATTTTATAACTAGATGACTCAATAGCATTCTTTAAGAGATCTCAAAGAGATTACAAAGGATAAGATATGACAATAGTTGCATGTTGAGTCACTTTACTCAAGAGATTGCCTAAATATAAGCAAGCACATATCATTTGAACTAAAGAGATAGATTCATTAACCAAGATAGTTCAAGTCAATTTAGTTTAGATTCTATTTGCTTAAGATAATTATCAATAAGATATGTTAACTATGTTTTAATCAATTTATCTTAAACATTTGTTTCTATCAAAATTCAGATTATGATTTATTTGTTATCAATAAAATATGATTAATTAAAGTTAGATTGAAGTCTTGCACAAGGTCACATAATGAGCATACAATCTGGTCTACTAGCTGTATGATAAAATAATTATTCTATCATGCTTCAACACAGCTTTAACACAATAGATCTACTTTGCTCATCCTTTTCAAATTCTACAAGATGGGGTCATAGATATACCTTCTTCATGCCAATCTTCTATAAGAGTTTTCTTGTGGACTAACGTTGGTCAATGAAGATCCCCTTTCCTGTTTGTCTTAATTTGGAGTTTGAGAGAAGATGTTAATTCATTCATCATATTTCAAACTCACTTTGCAATATAACTCTTCATTAGTAGAACCAAAAATGATGTCATCAATGCATACTTTGAGCAAATAAGATATCACAAATTCATCTTTTTGATGCATAGATTTATCACTATTACTTTCTATCAAAAAGGTTGCTTAACTTTTATATATCATGCTTTTGATGCTTGTTCTAAATCACATATTGCTTTATCATATATGTAATGTGTATTTTTAAATATGGTGGTTATTTTTCATAGATCTCCTTTTTAATGAAGTAACCACATAGGAGTGAATTCTACACATTTATTTGACAGAATATAAAGCTCATGAAGCAAGTACATGATAATGATGATCTTTACTTCTAATCATGCAAGAATCTTTATCAAGATCTATTTCCTCTTTTCTTGATTTAGTCTTTTAGTACTCATCAATTTTTCTTCATTAAGTGCATTTCTGAAAAACTCAATTTGGTTCTAATTATTAACATATTTTTAGATTGTTATATGTAAAAGATTAACCATATACATATATAATTTGATCTTAGTATCTTGATAATAAATCATTAGTCTCATAAAGAATAAAATGACTTGATATTTCTGCAACTAAAATCTTTTCATTGAATATTCTATATGCATTGCTTGATGAATGATATCCAAGGATAGACATATCTCTATCAGATTTGGCATTATTTTCATAATAACATGTACGACTGAAAAATATGAAAGATATGCAATGGTTCATTTTCCATTTTTCAGAAGATCAAAATTTTCATCAAAAATAGAAATCATATGTATGACAAGCAGTGATGATAGTTTTTTTTTTAAAAAAAATCATTTAAGTAGATGACTATCATACACAATTGTCTTTTTCATTTCTTCAAGAATTCTATTAATCCTATTTTACTTAAGGTGTCCTTGGTGCTGAAAATATTATTTTTCTGTGCACAACTTAACACAAAATTGGTTTTCAATCACTATGCCATGATTTCATAGTTTGCAAACCTTTATCATTTGATCGCTTCTTGTGAGTTTGTGCCAATGCAGAAAATATTTTAATTTGAGTGCCAAGAACAAGGCTAATGTAAGCTTTTGAAAAAATTAGGGTTGGAAACAACATCTCTAGATTTAGAAATTATTTTTGTTTGTTTCCTTAGTTAGCATGCATAGTAAAACTTTGACCTTTAAGAGGATAATCTAAGTAAGCCTATGGCAAGGTCTTTTGAGATTAAGTACATACTAGCATGAGCTGATTTCATATGCCAAATATGGTTTTTTTAATCTTGGTATTCATAGTGCATATATTCAAAAGCATACCAAGTACACATTATCATATCTATGATCAATAAACAATAATGCCATAGATAAAAACTCTCAATCAAGCATATAGAGAATTCATAGAGTTATTCTTAATAAGTTGATTAATCATTTAGCACCTTATCCACTAGTGAGTAAAATGAAATGATTTGATTATATTTCCAAAAGTATTTTCTATATCACAAAATTGATCACTACTAGCAAATCATATCAAATACTAAAGCACAAATAATAATGAAATGCAAGAATTACTGATTTTCTTATTATTATTATTATTATTATTTTTATTTAAAATTACTTTTCATAAGTATGTTTTAAGTTTCAGTGTGTCTAGAACACCCACTTGTATGAGTTTATTTGTTCCATGGGTATCTTGGCACATCTATGTCTACATCCTCATATTTTCATTTTGGGTACCCAAGCTTGCTTGGGTCCTTGAGAGTTAGGACATATGGTTCCTTTTGGAACCCAAATCTGTTTAATAGTAATAATTTTACCATTTGATTTAATTGTGTTAGAATGATGGAAAAAGTTGTTATGCCCATTCTTTTCATGTTTGAGATAAGTTATCTTATTTAATGATTTGCATGGTGAATTGATAACCTTTTTCTCTAGAGGTTTATTGTTAAGTAAAGGAGTCAAGCCAAGTTTTGATTTATCATAAGCAACATATTGGCTTTCAAACATCATTTTCAATCGTTTTGAGCTTACGGTGAATTTGTTAATAAAAGATTTTAATTGATTAATTTCTTTACTTAAGTTTTGATTTTCTCTAATTAAGCTATGATTTTTCTGAATTAATTCTTCTGAAAATGACCTTAAGCTTTCATTTTCAGAATTTAGTTTCTCTTGTATTTCATCATTAGAATTTCTTTCTTTTGAAATTTTCAGATTTAGTTTCTTAAGATTTTTATTCTTTACAGCTAATTTTCTACATTCACTATACAAATCGTGAAAAGCATTTAATAATTCATCATAAGAGAATTCGTCTTGAAAATCATTTGAGGTAAAAGTAGATTCAGATTTTACCTTGTCTTCCTGTGCCATAAAGCACAAGTCCGTTACCTCTTGTAGTTTCTTGGGGCTAATATCATCATTGTTGCTCCTAACTTTTATTTTCTGGCTTGACTCCTTCTTGGTCAAGGCTTTCTTCCTTTTTATCTCTTTCTTCCTTTCTTCTTGCTTCCTCTTTTTCTTTGTCTTTAGGAAGCTGATTTGCCTCGGAGTCGACTCGGACCTTATTGGAGTCGACTCGGTTATCTTGAGGGTCGACTCTGAAATACTTGGAGTCGACTCGACTGAGGTGGGAGATTCAACACCTTTTTCTGCAGTCTCATTGTTAGAATGTAATTGAAGCACATGAGAGCTAATCTGAGATTTATCATAAATATTTTCTAAAGTATCCCAGATCTCCTTAGCAGATAAGCATGCAGAAATTTCATTAAACTTTGTTTCTTGAATAGCACAATATAATATGTTCATAGCATCAGCATTCAATTGTGCTAAGTCCTTTTCATTAAAAGTTTGAGAGAGTATGTGAAGATCATTTATTATGATTTTCCATAAGTAATAGTTTTGTGATTGAATAAAGATGCGCATGCGTATTTTCCAATGTGTATAGTTTATGCCATTAAATAGTGGAGGTGTATTAATTGATTGTCCTTCTCCTAGAAAACTATCTATTTGAGTTGTCATGATCTTTGGCTCTTGATCGTGAGATCAATGATTAAACTTAGAGCACCTGCTCTGATACCACTTGTTGCCCAGTAGATACAACCCAAGAGGGGGGGTGAATTGGGTCTTTTAAAACTTTTATGCTACTTCTAAAACTTTTTGATTAACTATGCTAAGTTGTATAGATGCACAGTGAAAGTTAAACTTAGCAAGGGTTTGATGTATAGACTTCGACTTGATTAAATATGCTTGCAACTAAAGGATGTGCGGATAAGAATTAAGCAAGCAATTTATCTAAGTAAGTAAGTGTGTTAGTTAGACAATAACTAGAGGCATTACAAACACAAAGGACATATAGTGGTTCGGTGCACCCCAGCACCTACATCCACTCCCCAAGACCTCTTGGGAATTTCACTATAATCCTACCGATTACAGCCGGTTGTTTTACAAGCTCACAACCCAACTTGTTGTTTTACGAGCGCACAACGAACTCGGTCGGTTTTCTCAGGCTCACCGACTAGAACCTCCCCCGATTGTTTTTCCGGGGCTCACAATCAAACCCTTACACGTTAGTTTTACCCTCGGCTCACCAACAAACCTATCACCGTTGGTTTTTCCCTTTGGCTCACCAACAAACCTTAACACCGTTGGTTTTTCTTTGGCTCACCAACAAACCTTAACCCCTTGATTCAATTCCTTGATTGAATCAAGTTACAAGATATTAAAACAAAGTATAAGACAAAACAAAGCTTCTTAAACAAGCAAATATGACAATATAAACAAATAGAGTAAAGAGAAGCCCTCAAACGAGTTTTGAAGATGGAGGAGCTCGGCTTCTTCTTCACTTGATCCTCCTCTGATTTGGCATGAAGTAGAGGATCCCCGAGGCAGCACACGAATGGAGAGGAAGCTTTCGGATTCACTTGGATGCTCTTCTTCTCTCTATTTCTCTTTGGATGGCCCTTTTTGTGCTTATGGGAGATTTCCCTTGTAATCTCTTTCCTAAATGTTTTCTCCCACTTCCATAAATTCTCTCCTAGCTCTCTTCTTGTTTTTATAGCTTTTGATAACGTGGAAACAAGAATATAGCCGTTAGAGACAAAAATAGAGCCGTTGGACACAGTCTGCATTTCCTGACAATATTACCGTTGGGATCGGAGTCGACTCGCCGCGATCAGGAGTCGGCTCGCCTGTTGCAGGAGTCGGCTCGTGTTTTACCGGAGACGACTCGGCCACTGTTCCAAATTTGAATTAATGTGCTTGCCTCGACTGGGAGTCGACTCGTCTTAACCTGGAGTCGACTCCCCAACTTTTGGAGCTGACTTGGCAATTTCGGAGTCGGCTCATCCACTGAAGTCCGTGGATCCAATTTTGAATTTTGTCCTCTCGAGTCGACTCGACTGTCCTGGGAGTCGACTCGAATCTCAGAGCCCGAACTCCCGATCCTCTGTCTTTTGGCTCGTCCAGTCTTGGAGTCGACTCGAACTTCCTCGGAGTCGACTCGGCTCTCAGTTTCTGAAAGTTGGTCTTCTGCCTTTTGACGTGAAGCTATCGTGGAGTCGACTCGAGCTGTCTGGGAGTCGACTCGAATCTCAGAGGCAGTAACTTGATCTTCTGTCTGTTGATGGTCGCGCAGTCTCGGAGTCGACTCGTGTATTGCGGGAGTCGACTCGAATCTCAGAGTCCATGAAATGCTCTCTGACTTTTCTGCCTGTGACTCCTAGGAGTCGACTCATACTTCCCCGGAGTCGACTCGAATTCCTCAGGAGTCGACTCGAAGACTATTCTTTCGAATTTTTCTTTGATTTTACTCCTCCAATTTGAACCTTTTGAACTTTAAACTTGGGCCAATGAATTGTAGCTTTCTTCTAACTTTTCTTGAGAGCTTTTGGAGGCCTTCTTGTGTTCTTCCAACTTGCTATGTTCCTTGCAAAATAAATATCTTTCTCCTTGCAACATAAACATTAGTATCTATACTTCAAGATTTTGTGATCATCAAAATCAATCTATGAATCAATCTTTGGGTCATCAGATAATTCCTGTATCATCATCAACAATATTTTCTTTCCTAGCAGACTCACTATCAGACTCATGAAATATAATATTGACTGACTCTTCCACTACTAAGGTTCTTTTATTGAATACTCTGTATGCCCTGCTAGATGTGGAGTATCCTAAGAAGATACCTTCATCTGACTTGGCATCAAATTTACTTAGATCCTCCTTGCCATTGTTCAAGATGAAACATCTACATCCAAAAACTTTAAGATATTTAGCAGTTGGTTTCTTATTCTTCCAGAGTTCATAAGGAGTTTTCTTGGTTATAGGTCGTATTAAAACTCGATTTAGAATATGGCAAGCAGTGTTTATAGCTTCAGCCCAAAAGTACTTTGGAAGATTTGACTCACACAACATTGTGCGTGCCATTTCTGCCAATGTCCTATTTTTCCTTTCAACAACCTCATTTTATTGAGGCGTTCTAGGTGCTGAAAATTGATGTGATATTTCATTTTTAGTGCAAAATTCTTCAAAGTGTTGATTTTCAAATTCCGTACCATGATCACTTCGAATTGCTACTAAGGTGAGTTTTTTTTTCATTTATGATATTATTATATAGTTTCAAAAATTCTGAAAATGCTTCATTCTTATGTGCCAAAAATGAAACCCATGTATACCTTGAAAAATCATCAACAATAACTAGTCCATATTTCTTCCCTCCTAGACTTGCAGTTCTAGTAGGTCCAAATAAATCCATGTGTATGAGTTCAAATGGTCTAGTTGTTGATACTACATTCTTCGATTTGAAAGATGATTTAGTTTGTTTTTCCAATGAACATGGTCCACATATTTTGTCCTTTTCAAAGATCAATTTTGGCACATCTTTTATTAATTCCTTCTTAACCAGTTTTGATATTAATTCCATACTAGCATATCCTAATCTTCGATGCCAAAGCCAACTAGTTTCATTTTTCTTTTCTTCTTTAGTAATTAAGCATAAACCATTTTTCCTGCCTAACTCATGAAGATCTACTAAGTAAATATTTCTTTGCCTTTGTCCTACAAGTACAATGCTATTATCTTTAGGATTAGTGATTATGCATACAGATGCTTCAAATGTAACTTTAAACCCTTTATCACAAAATTGACTTATACTAAGAAGGTTATGTTTCAAACCCTTAACTAATAAGACATTTTCTATAAAAATAGATGGAGCAATGAAAATTTTATCCTTTCCAATGATATGCCCTTTACCATTGTCTCCATAGGTTACTACTCCACCTTTCTTTGATTCTAAGGTGACAAATTGATCTACGTCACCAGTCATGTGTCTTGAACAGCCGCTATCTAGATACCATCGTTTTTCCACTTTATCAGCTGTAAGACACACCTGCAATCAAGATCAAGAAGAAACTTTAGGTACCCAAACTAAGTTGGATCCTTTAGGGTTAGTACTCCATGTTCCTTTTGGAACCCAAACTTTCTTGAAGTTAATCTTTTGATTATAACTTGATTTATTTTGACTGGACTTTCTAAAGTTACATTCATATGCTCTATGTCCTAACTTATTGCAGCAATAATAAGTAATATTTTCACTTTTAGCTTTTACAAAAATGTTCTTTAAGAATTTTTGTTTCCTATTTGTTCTATATCCTAAACCAGCCTTATCATATACAGCTTTTTGGCTATCAAGAATCATATTTAATTTGGTAGAACTAATTGTAAATTTATCTACCAAGGATTTATATTTTTCAGCATCTTCTTTTAGCTTGATATTTTCAGCAATTAGATCCTTGGTTTCATTTGTAAGTTTCCTACTCAAAGTTTCACAGGTATGAGACAGTTTTAACTTGTCCTTAATAAGAGATTGATTTTCTTCTTTTAGAACTTTATTTCTATTAATTAGTTTCTTATGTTCTTCCATGAGTTCTAAGAATGCATCATGTAATTCATCAACAGTAAAATCACAGTCAAGTTCAGAATCTACCTCATCGTCATTGGCCATATGACACATTTGGGCCGTCTCTTGATGATCTTCCTCCTCCGAACTTGATTCCTCACTTTCACTCCATTCAGCCATGAAATTCTTCTTTTTCAACTTTCTTGCCATCCACTTCAAATCTGGGCAATCTATCTTATAATGCCCGGGTTTGTTACACTCATAGCAAATGGGAGTTTCTTTTTCCTTTTCTTTGTCCTTACCCTTTTCTTTGCTTGAGTTACCTTTAAGGAAGGGTTTCTTTTTATGGAACCTATTCTTACCTCTCATAAATTTTCTGAATTTTCTCCCAAGCGCAGCCATCCCTTCTTCATCGATTTCTTCATCATCATCTGAATCTTCTGATTTAGTTAGTTGTTTAGGGGTGGTAGTTTTTAGGGTAATGGGCTTTCTTCTCTTGACCTCATCTTCTGAATTTTGCCTCATTGTCAACTCATGGGTCATGAGTGATCCTAGAAGCTCCTCTAACTGCAGTGTGTTGAGGTCCTTTGCTTCTTGAATAGCGGTTACCTTGGCCTCCCAATTCCTTGGTAGAGATCTGAGAATTTTTCGCACCAAATCAGAGTTAAGAGTAAGACTTTCCTAAACTCTTAAGCCCATTTATAATATCAGTAAAACGAGTAAACATATCAGTTATGGACTCAGTAGATTCCATTTTAAACAATTCATACTTGTGTACTAATATGTTTATCTTTGACTCCTTAACTTGATTGGTCCCTTCATGTGTGACCTCAAGTCTGTCCCAAATTTCTTTGGCAGTAGTGCAAGTGGATATTCTATTAAATTCATTTACATCTAATGAGCAGTAAAGTATATTTATAGCTTTTGCATTTAACTGTGCTAATCTTCTATCACTTTCATTCCAATTCATTTCTGGTTTGGGTATGATAGTGCCCTCTATGTTAAGTGTGGGTGTGTGAGGTCCTCTAGTGATGATTTGCCATAGTTCATAGTCTGAAGCTTGAATGAATATCCTCATTCTAGCTTTTCAATATGTGTAGTTTGTGCCATTAAATAGAAGTGGTCTATTTGTGGATTGCCCCTCACTCATAGAACATCCCACTTGGGTTGTCATGATCTTTAACTCTTGATTGTGAGATCAATGAGTACTATTAGAGCACCTCGCTCTGATACCACTTGTTGCCCAAGGTGACAAGCCAAGAGGGGGGGGGGGTGAATTGGTTTCTTTTAAATTTAAACTATCTTACTCAAGTCAAATGGATGGTTAGTAAGCTAAAGCAAATCACAACACAAACAACACAAAGTATAGTGGTTCGGTGCTCTCCTTAGCACCTACGTCCACTCCCCAAGCGACCCCTTGGGAATTCACTATAATCTCGCGGATTACAGTTCGATTGTTTTTCGGGCTCACAATCCAAAAACCTTTGTTGGTTTTACGGGCTCACCAACGAACCTTTACACTTTAGTTTTCCGGGTTCACCAAAAACCTTTGTTAGTTTTATGAGCTCACCAACGAACCTTTACAATTGGTTTTCCGGGTTCACCAATCAACCTACTCCGTTGGTTTTCCGGGCTCACCAACCAACCTTTACAAGTTGTTTAACAAATAAAGAAAGAAGATTTAAACTCCTAAATGAGCAAATAAAACAATATAAACTACAAACAAGAGTATAGAAAATATTTATCGCTTTGAAGTGGCTTCTCTCTTCTTTGTCAAGGATGCTTCACTCTACAAGGGAGGATGGAGCTCTTGATGACTCTTTGAATCTGCTCAACCCCTTTCTTTGATTCTTGAATGAAGCACTTGGATGAAGAAGATTAGGGCACTTTTGTTTTCTTGTGTACTCTTTGATATTGCTTTCAAAAGATTGTTCTATCTGATGAATAGTGCCACTTTAAATAGTCTCCTACATCCATTGAACAAGCCCCAATGGTTAGAATTCAAAAACTAGCCGTTACTGACTTTGGGAAGGACAAAAAGTACATCTGCAGAACTAGCCGTTATGCTTCAGCCCGTGTTTGGGTCGGCTCAACCTGTCCTTGGGTCGACCCAACTTTCACTTGGATCGACTCAAACATTCCTTGGGTCGACTCTCTCAGAGAACACAGAAACTTGAAATTCAGCCTTTCTTTCCTTGGGTCGACCCAACCATTCTTTGGGTCGACTCAAAGTTTACTTGGGTCGACTCAACTTCTTCTTGGGTCGACCCTCTCAGTAATTCCAGAGAACCATTTTCTGTCTTCTTTTCTGTCTTGCCTTTGGGTCGACCCTCTCAGGGTTTGGGTCGACTCAACTACTTCTTGGGTCGACCCTCTCAGTGAATCCAGAGAACCATTGTTCTGTCTTGTTTTGAGGATCTTGATGTTTGGGTCGACTCATGCTTTCCTTGGGTCGACCCAACTCACTGTTCATCTGTGCCATTTTTGCAGAAGTGTGCCAAATAATTTCTTGATGTGCCGGGGTCGACCCAATCATCCTTTGGGTCGACTCAATCCACACTTTGCTGCATCTCAAGGTTAGATTCATTCAAATAAACAATGAAATGTATCTATATCAATTTATACAAATATCCTGAGAGTAATAGTCTTATAAATGAAGTATCAATTTAACTTATAACATACTCTAGATAATTGCTTGTTAATCATCAAAATAACACTATCATCCTCAATTGAGATGTAGTTCAACATGAGCCTAGGAAGATTTAGGGAAATCCCTAGCAGGATGTGGTGCATAATGGACAAGTCTCGCTCCGAAACGAAGTCGAACCGACCGGTTTTTGGGAACAAGACCCTGTTGATTATGCTCAAAAGCAATCTCATTTCAGCATTAAGGTCTTGGGACTTAACTATGTCAAGAGGACCGCAGTTCTCTCTACCTAGAATTAGGTTTAAAGCAATCTCCCTTTGGGGATGTGAGGTCGGAGCCTCACCGTACTTAGGTATTTGCAATAAACTAGATAAAATATCCTCATTGACTTCTACCAATGTGCCTCGGACATACCCGGTGTACCTCGAGCTCCCTAAAGCCAAATTGCTAAAAACTTCTCTCATTAGGCCAGGATAGGTAGACACGTTTAGGGAACATAGGTGTTCCCAACCTTGGGCACGGAGTCTCTCTCCAATAGAGAACCCCTCACTTGCTAAGAACTGAAAATCTATGTGCCTACCTATTGTTACTGTGCGATTCGCACAGGAGGGAGTCACGGTTGGCGGAGCAACCGGAGGAGACGGCGCGGAGGGCTCTTCCCTCCGTTCCTCGTCGTTCGCCACCCTAGGACGCCTCCCACCACTACGCCTAGCTTTCTTAGGTGCCATCGATCGAAAATCTAGGGAAATGGGCAGTGATTTTGGTTCGATTTGTGGTGGAGAGAAGATGGATGCTAGGGTTTAGGGTTTTGTTGGGGACGATGGAAAACAGCTCGGGACGGCTTGAGCTATTTCGGCCTATAAAAAAAAATATTCATTCTGTCTTCGAGACGTCTCCGCGACTAATGCGAGACGTCTCGCCGGGGGGACGTCTCTGCGGTTTGCCAGAGACGTCTCCGGCACACACAAAAAAAAAAATTTCAGAACGTTTCCAATCTTTTCCCAATTTGTTTTATTCAACCTCAATGATCAGTTTAATTTCTTTTGGCGAATATAAAGTGAGCTTGCTTGTGATCCTTCCCCTTAATAATACATCCTATAAAAGCTTGACAATGATTTTTGAATTATCAATATTGAAATGAGGAATGTTTGATCAAATTTCGAATGCCTATGGAATAGGCTCTGAAAATATCTCTATGAAGAGTCCAAGGGGGATAACTATCCTCCGGAAAGTCAAACAATTCGTCATCTAATTTGATAGATTCATATTTTCACTCATTAGGCACTAGGTTTGCTATATGTGACCTTGAAGTGTATTATTAGTTTTAGTAGCATTCATATGTATCTCTAGAGCATACAAAGCATTGCATATGTTTGAGGAGTTAAATCATTTAAGCTATAGTATTGAAATCAAATCATGCTTGCATTACAAATTCAATCTACTTGCTAGGATCATACAAGCACAAGGCATTCCTTAAAAAATTGAACCTATCTTTACAAAGGGGCTTTGTAAAGATATCGGCCAATTGATTTTCAGTGCATACATACTCAATCAATACATCATTTTTCAACACATGATCTCTTATAAAGTGATGCCTAATCTCTATGTGTTTTGATTTAGAGTGTTGGACAGGATTTTTTGTTAAATTGATTGCACTTGTATTATCACATCTAATTGGAATATTGTCCATTTTGATACCAAAATCTTCAAGTTGTTGCTTAATCCAAAGAACTTGGGCACAACAGCTTCCGGCTGCAATGTACTCAGCCTCAGCTGTGGACAAGGCAACTGAATTCTGTTTCTTGCTAAACCAAGAAACCAAGTTAGCACCCAAGAATTGACAGGTGCCACTTGTGCTTTTTCTATCGAGTTTGCACCCGGCAAAATCAGCATCGAAATAAGCAATTAAATTTAAATCAGATTGTTTAGAATATCATAAACCTGCATTAGATGTCCCTTCTAGGTATTTGAATATTCTTTTAACAGCTTGTAAGTGTGATTCCTTAGGACATGCTTGGTATCTAGCACACATGCAAACACTGAATAATATGTCTGGTCTACTAGCAGTAAGGTAAAGTAAAGACCCTATCATACCTCTGTACAATTTGCAGTCTACACATTTACCTTTTTCATCTTTGTCAAGTTTGCAACTTGAGCCCATGGGTGTGCTGATTTCCTTTGCATCCTTCATCTTGAACTTCTCCAACATTTCCTTGATGTACTTGGACTGACTGATGAAGATGCCTTCCTCTGATTGTTTTATTTGTAGTCCAAGAAAGAAGTTGAGCTCACCCATCATGCTCATTTCAAATTCTCCCTGCATAAGCTTAGCAAACTCTTGACAAAGACTATCATTAGTAGCGCCAAAAATTATATCATCCACATAAATTTGCACAAGCAATAAGTCATTCCCTTTTCTTTTAATGAAAAGTGTTTTATCTATATTTTCTCTTTTAAACTCATTTTCAATTAGGAAATTACTTAATCTTTCATACCAAGCCCTAGGGGCTTGCTTAAGTCCATACAATGCTTTATGCAATTTGAAAACATAATCTGGATGTAAGTGGTTTTCAAAACCTGGGGGTTGTTCTACATAAACTTCCTCCATTATATAACCATTTAAAAATATACTTGTTACATCCATTTGATAGAGTTTGAAATCCATGAAGCATGCATATGCCAAAAGTAGTCTAATAGCCTCTAACCTAGCAACAGGAGCAAAGGTTTCATCAAAATCTATGCCTTCTTCCTGATTGTAGCCTTTGGCTACCAACCTAGCTTTGTTTCTTATTACTACTCCATCTTCATCTAGTTTATTTCTATATACCCACTTAGTGCCTATAATTGAAACATTAGGGGGTCTTTTCATTAGAGTCCAAACTTGATTTCTTTCAAATTGGTTTAATTCCTCTTGCATAGTATTTATCCAATTTTCATCTTTTTCGGCTTCCTCTAGTGATTTAGGCTCTATTTGTGAAACGAATGCAAGATAATTACTAGTATTTCTTAAAGAGGATCTTGTCCTTACCCCTTGTGAAGGATCACCAAGGATTAGATTTCTTGGATGACCATGTGCATACCTCCATTCCCTCGGAAGATCTTGATTTCTTGCTTGGGGTCGATCTTCTTCATCTTGCTGAATTGTATCTTCCTTGATTTCATCCTCATGTTGTTTGTCTTGTATGGAGAACTCCTTCATTCTGTCTTCAAGTATACCTGCATCACCATCTTCTTCTTTTCTAGAAGAATCTCCATTAGCTTCATCAAAAACAACATGAATGGATTCTTCAACAACGAGAGTTCTCTTGTTGAAGACTCTGTATTCTCTACTAGATGAAAAATAACCTAAAAAGATCCCCTCATCTGATTTAGCACTAAATTTACTTAGATTGTCCTTTCCATTGTTTAAAATAAAGCAGCGACAACCGAAAACATGAAAATAACTTATATTGGGCTTCTTATTTTTCAACAACTCATAAGGTGTTTTTTTTTAAAATAGATCTAACTAAAGCACGGTTTAAAATATGGCAAGCAGTATTGATTGCTTCAGCCCAAAAATACTTTGGTAGATCCGATTCGCACAACATGGTACGAGCCATATCTGCTAGTGTGCAATTCTTCCTTTCTACCACCCCATTTTGTTGGGGTGTCCTAGGGGCCGAAAAATTGTGATTGATACCGTTTTCTTCACAAAACTTTTCAAAATGCTGATTTTCAAACTCGGTACCATGATCACTCCTAATTGCCTTTAGTTTAAGGTTAAGTTCATTCGAAATCCTATTATGAAACTTGATAAAAGCGGAAAAGGACTCATCTTTGTGGGC
Organism: Phoenix dactylifera; assembly: GCF_009389715.1. NCBI lineage: Eukaryota > Viridiplantae > Streptophyta > Magnoliopsida > Arecales > Arecaceae > Phoenix > Phoenix dactylifera. Next base: position 18,532 of record NW_024068389.1, on the reverse strand, counting down.
AAGAAATGAAATCCATGTAAAACGTGAAAAGTCATCAACAATTACAAGACCAAACTTCTTACCCCCTAGACTAGCAGTTCTAGTGGGTCCAAATAAATCCATGTGAATTAGTTCTAAGGGTTTTGATGTAGAGACTATGTTCTTAGGTTTGAAAGAGCTTCTTGTTTGTTTTCCTAGTTGACATGCAGCACAAATTTTGTTCTTTTCAAAGTCTATTTTTGGTAGTCCTTTAACTAGATCTTTTGTAATCAATTTAGAAATTAAATCCATGCTAGCATGTCCTAACCTACGATGCCATAACCAGCTAGTCTCATTGACCTTGGCATCCATGGCTACAAGACATTGGCCATCTTTCATGGTGAGATCATCAAGATCTACCATGTAAACATTTCCAAGCCTGTGTCCCATAAGTATGATCTCATTGTCAATTGGACTACTAATTATGCATAGAGAAGATTCAAATGACACTTTGAAGCCCTTGTCACAAAATTGACTTATACTTAATAAATTATGTTTTAATCCATTAACTAACAATACATTGTCAATAAATGAGGAAGGTGATATGGAGATTTTACCAACGCCAATGATTTGACCTTTAGCATTGTCTCCAAATGTGACTACTCCTCCTTCTTTTGATTTCAAGGTGATGAAGAGGCTCTTGTCACCGGTCATATGTCTTGAGCAACCGCTATCAAGATACCACATTCTCTTTTTGCTCCCGGCTGCAAGGCATACCTGCAAAATAATCATATGAAGCTCTTAGGTATCCAAGTTTTCTTGGGTCCTTCTTGGTTAGTGTAGTTGGTTCCTTTAGGAACCCACATTTTGGTTGTATTTTTACCCTTTACAAATGTGTTCTTATTAGTTTGAATCTTTCTTTGAACGCAAGAATAAGCTTTATGTCCACTTTTCCCACAGCAAAAGCATGTAGGTTTTTCAGTTTTGACATCTTTTGCTTTTACAAAAAAGTTCTTTAGATATTTTTGTTTTTTGCTAGTTTTGTATCCTAATCCGGCTTTATTAAAAATAGCTCTTTGATTGGATAGAATAAGATTTAATTTTTCCGAGCTATGTGTAAATTTCTGCACAATTGATTTATACTTGTGTAGCTCATCCTTAAGGTCCAAATTTTCTTTAGCTAATACTTCCTTATCATTTTTAAGGGATTTGACATTTTGTGCAAGTGAAGTATTACTATTGAGTAGGAATTTGACTCTTAGATTTAACTCCCTAATGAGTGTATTTGCAGTTTCATACTCAATGCTAAGTTCTGAAATTTTATCCTTTAGGTCAATAATGCTATCATTTTCATAATTTTCCTTTTCAATCAATAGGTTTTTAATGTCATCCTTCAGTTTTTGATTGGAGGCCTTTAGTTCTTTATTCTTTACTCCTAACATACTACAATCATTCATGAGTTCTTGGAAAGCTTCATATAATTCTTCTAAAGTAAAATCTGTAATTGAGCTTTGACATACCTCATCGTCGACGAATGCCATGAAGCACAAGTTGGCGGTCTCTTCCCTTTCTTCCTCGGAGGAGGATGTGTCACTATCATCCCAAGTCGCTTTCAATGCCTTCTTCTTCTTCTTTCCATAGTGCTTCTTCTGTTGAGGGCATTCGGAGCGGATGTGTCCCGGTCTCTTGCAATCATAACATATGATTGGGTCTCTTTCTTTTTCTTTTTTCTTTTTCCAATCATTTCTCCCTCCAAACTTCTTTCTTGGGAAGGCCTTCCTTCTTCTTATGAATTTTTTGAACTTCCTTGCTATTAAGGCCAAGTCTTCATCTTCACTTCTACTGCTTTCTTCTTCACAATTACTTGAAATGGCCTTGAGGGCGATTGTCTTCTTCTTTAGCACATCTTCTTCATGTTGCTTCATTGTGAGCTCATGCGTCATCAATGAGTAGTGTTGGGCAATGGGCCATGCCGGGCCGGCCCGGCCCAGGCCCACCGGGCCAAAGGACTAAACGGGCCGTGCCTGGCACGGCCCGTCCAGCACGGAACGCCAACCCGGCCCGGCCCCAGGCCCGTCTATTGGCGGGCCGGGCCGGGCACGGCACGCCACGGGCCGTGCCAGGCACGGCCCATAACGGGGGCAAACGGGTCGTGCCAGGCACGGCCCGCAACGGCTTCAAACGGGCCGTGCCTAGCACGGCCCGCAACGGCTCCAGACGGGCCGTGCCGGCACGGCCCGTCTGGAGAGGGGGGAGGAAAATAGCCGTTTCCAACGGCTATTTTCGGGAAAAAGTCCATTTTACCCCTCCCAACAATCCAATAACGGCTGAATTGAGGGGTATTTTGGAAAAAAAAATTTTGGGCTTCTATAAATAGCCCATTCCTCCCTCATTCTCACCACACCAAACCTCTCCTTCTCTCCTTCTCTACTGCTATTATTTCTCTCTTCTAAAGTGCTCTTCTAGCAATTTAATTTTTAGTTTGTTCAAGTGCTACACAAGAGGAGGTTCCTGTTGAGAAGAGAAGGTCGCTTCTGTTGAGAGCACAAGAGGAAGCTCGGAATCTCGGCTCTGCCTCTGCCCTCCGACCCTCTACTCAATTCCTCCTTGCGGTTAGTTTTTATTTTTTGAATTAATCATAGATATGTCATCTTTTGAGGAAAGTCAGTTTGGCATTCCTGTTTCTGAGGGAGAAGAAACTAATCCCCAACCCCATGTTCCTAGTTCCTCTAGAACTGGTGAACCGAGTGAAGATCAAACCTCTTCTCGTAAGAGGACTAGTGCTGTATGGAATGAATTTGATAGAGTTATGGTTGATGGAGTCTGGAAAGCTAGATGTAAAAAATGTGCCAAACTTTATAGTTGTAGTAGTGGTGGGGGAACAGGGCATTTAAAAAGACATCAAGAGAGTCATAGGATGCATGATTCTCATGCTCAAACTCAAAGTACCCTTAATATACAAGGGGGATTACTTGTAGGTAATTTTGCATATAATCATGAAAAGCAAAGAAAAGCACTTGTAAAATGGATAGTTAAGGATGAATTACCTTTTAGTTTATGTGAATCTTTTAATTTTGAAGAATATGTTCAATTAAACCTACAACCTGCTTACAAAAGAACTAGTAGGCATACATTTAGAAGAGTAGCTATGACTAACTTTTTAGCAATGAAATAAAATTTAATTGAAACACTTTCTACTTTAAATGTAAAAATTTCATTAACTTCTGATATTTGGTCAGCATCTGTAGGTAGTAATTGTTTTATTGCCATTACTGCTCATTATATTGATAATGATTGGCAATTAAATAAACGTATTCTTGCTTTTCGTGCTTTTGATTTTCCACATTCTGGGCAACAAATTTCAAATATCATTTATCAAACTGCATGTTCATATAATATTAATGATAAAATTATGTCTATTACTTTTGATAATGCATCTAATAATAATTCTGCTGTTGCATTATTAAAAGACTCATTGCATCCCATGTTAGATGGAAATTTATTGCATATTAGATGTGCATGTCATATCTTAAATCTTTCTGTTCAAGCTGGCATGGGCATGATTCAAGATGTGATTTCAAAAATTAGAAATGCAGTTTCTTTTATTCATGCTTCAAGATCAAGACTTCAAGAATTTAAGGAACTATGCATAAATCATGGTAAACGTTTTAAAAAATTTAAACTTGATGTAATTACTCGTTGGAACTCAACATATAGCATGATACATGATGCATACCCATATAAAAACTTATTAAGTGCATATATTAATGATCGTGGATTAGGCTTTACATTGTCTGAAACTGATTGGAATAAAGAAAAAATTTTGGAAGATTTTTTGCTTAGTTTTTATAATGCTACCAATGTTCTTTCTGGTATTTATTATCCAACTTCATGTTTATTTTTACAACAAGCATATATAATTAGTCAAAAATTTGCAGAACATAGATATGATGATGTTTTAATGCCTATTATTGACCTAATGGAATCTAAATGGAATGAGTATTGGGACAAGATATGTCCTATGCATAACTTAGCTGCTGTATTTGATCCTAGAGTTAAATTAAATGGCGTGCTAATTTTACTTGATGCATACTCTGAAAATATGAGTCAAGATTCTAAATCTGCTAAAGATGAGGTAAAACAACTTCTTTATGATATTTATGCTATATATGATGAAAAAATTCGTGGATCTAGAACACAAATACAAACCTCTATTTCTTCTTCTAGTAGTTCTCGTTCGTCATCTATTTTTTTATTCATTGCATAGAGAAGACACACACATGCTTCAAGTTCCTCTTCATCTTCTTCATCTTTAAGTAGTGAACTAGAATTTTATTTACGAAATGATCTTCATTCTGCATATGATGAAAATCAAATAGAGAATCTAGATGTATTATCTTGGTGGAAGAGTGTTAGAAATCAATATCCTGTTATGTCTGCAATTGCACGCGATATTTTAGCTGTGCCGATGTCCACGGTAGCATCGGAATCCGCTTTTAGTGCAGGTCGGCGTGTTCTTGACGAAAAGAGAAGTAGGATGACGGGCGAAACGGTGGAGATGCTTCTCTGCTTCAAAGATTGGTTGGATGCTGAGGCAAGACTTCAAGATAAAGGTGGACATAATACAACATCCTCTGATGATGATGATACAAACACTACTGAAGACTGAAGACTGAAGACTGAAGAGTGAATACTGATTCACTGAATCACTGATGATTAGTAAGATTTCTTAATTTTTTATAATTGTACATTTTTATTGTATTCTGGAGGTCAGACCAAGGTCCAAACTTCGGCCCTTTCTTAGTTTCTTATTGTATTCTAGAGGTCAGACCAAGGTCCAAACCTCCCTTCATGTACCATTTTGATTTAAATTAATAAACTGGTAGGGGTCTATGCCAAACCCCCCACCATTAAGGTGGCTTTATATTCATAAATCCTTAGTTTTCAATATTTATTAATTTTTTTAGGAAATTTATGAAGCATTAATTTTTATCGGGCCGGGCCGGGCCCAGGCCCGGACCGTGCCAGGCCCGCGGGCCAGCCCGGCCCAGGCCCTTATGGGCCGTACCGGGCTGGCCCGCGGGCCGTGCCGTGCTTGGCCCGCGGGCCTAGAGCGGGCCGAGCCCGGCACGGCCCGCTTCTGTGACCCAGCACGGCCCTCTCAAATGGGCCGTGCCAGGCACGGCCCGGCACCGTAGCAAGCGGGCCGTGCCAGGCACGGCCCGCTTCGTGCCCGGCACGGCACGGCCCGCTTCGTGCCGGGCCGTGCCGGGCCGTGGGCGGCCCGGCCCAGTGCCCAACTCTATCAATGAGCCCAATAGTTCTTCAAGTGCCAAGGTGTTGAGGTCTTTGGCTTCTACAATCGCCGTGACCTTCGCTTCCCAAGTCTTTGGCAAGGACCTGAGAATTTTCCTCACAAGTTCTGAATTAGTGTAAGATTTACCCAAATTCTTTAGACCATTAATTATATCAGTGAAGCGTGTGAACATGCATGAAATAGTTTCATTGGGTTTCATCTTAAATAATTCATATTTGTGAACTAGAATGTTCACTTTAGACTCCTTGACTTGATTAGTACCCTCGTGGGTAACTTCAAGCCTATCCCATGTTTCCTTGGCGGAACTACAGGTGGAGACTCTATTAAACTCATTTACATCTAGAGCACAAAACAATGTATTCATGGCTCTAGCATTGAGTTGAACCATCTTGCTATCATTCTCATCCCAATCCTCTTCAGGTTTGGGAACCTGAACGCCATTAACTATGTGAGATGGTTCGTGTGGTCCTTTGATTATAGCCCTCCACAAGGCATAATCTTGTGCGTGAACAAAAATTCTCATTCTAGTTTTCCAATAGAAATAATTTGTCCCATTGAAAAGTGGAGGTCTATTGGTAGCCTGCCCCTCAGCAGGAACATTGTTGAAGGGTGTTGCCATCTTGATCTTTGGCAAAGACGGTTAGGTCTTCAAGAATACACAGAGCACCTGCTCTGATACTACTTGTTGCCCAGAGATGGTCACCCAAGAGGGGGGTGAATTGGGTATTTTAAAATTTTTGTCTAATTAAACTATACACACAAGTGTAGGTGCAAGAATGAAAATAAAGCGGTAAGCACAATCAATCGCAAACATAGAGGTTTATAGTGGTTCGAAGCCTCCACTGCTCCTACATCCACTCCCCAAACACCTTTGGAAATTTTCCACTATAATCGGCGATTACAGTCCAATAGTTTTTCGAGTGAACTACCCAACTCGTTGTTTTAACCCGGGCTAACAACGAACCCTACAATCCCCCAATTTAAACTAGGCTTGGGACGCCTAACCCTTGTTTCAAGTCCCTTGACTGGAACAAGCATAATGTTCAAGTGTTTTACAAGAATTTAAAAGCTTCTATGAAAGCAAATAAAATGATGAAGAACAACAAAACCGAAAGAACCCTCTTTGCCGTTGAAAGCGTGAATGATGGTGGTTCTTCCGATGTGGATTATGTCGGCTTGAATGTGAGCTTTGATTGCTAAGTGGGAGTGAGTGGATGAGCACGAAATCAGATGAAGAAGACTTGAATGCACTTGATTTCTCCTCTTGAAAGCACCAACTCCCTTGAAACTCTTTCTCTTTCTTCTCTCTTGAATGCTCTTGTGTTTGGTTGGTGAGAAGTGTTTGTTATGCACTTAAAAGCTCCTTTTTATACTTCTACAGGCAATAGATCCGTTAGACACAAAAAATATAGCCGTTAGAATTTCAAACAAACCTGCAAAAATGTGTCAGTCGCGTCCCAGGCATTTCGGAGACGTCTCCGCTTGAATGAGAGACGTCTCGGCTGTATAAAAAATCTTTTGACGATGTTGGAGTCGACTCGGCGCTTTCTGGGGACGACTCCGATGAAGAACAGCTCGATTTCTTGTTTTTCTGTTTTTCTGAGAGAGTCGGCTCGCATGCCTCGGGGGACGTCTCGGGATTTTTGTGCTTTATGCGTGGGGACGACTCCGCGACATCGGAGATGGCTCCGACGTTTTCTCAACGAAAAAGCAGGTCCTCTGGAATCCCTGAGAGAGTCGGCTCCGCGTCCTTCGGAGACGACTCGCGCGCATCCCTTGAAATCGGCCTTTCTGCCGTCTCTGAGAGAGTCGACTCTGAAAAGCCGGAAGTCGACTCCGACCCTGCGAGACGCCTCGGCAGGTGCTGGGGACGTCTCCAGACGTCCCAACTTCTTCTCTGCATGCCAGAGACGTCTCTGGAACAAACCGGAGACGTCTCGGCTGCCCCTGATCCGTTTTCTTCATCTCAAAAATCTTCAATAAATCCTCCGAAAAATATGGGAACATGCCTTGACAATCCTTAACAATATTCTTAGTTAAACACCTGAAATGCTCAAGTAAATTGTTAATATAACAGGAATTATACTCTAGTGTTTTGTATTCATCAAAATCCATTAGGGGGTCAACATAGCCGTTACTTACTGTTTGGAGGTCAAAAAGTACTTCTGCAGAACTAGCCGTTATGCTTCTGCCCGTGCTTGGGTCGACTCAACTTTTACTGGGGTCGACCCAACTTTCACTTGGGTCGACCCAACTTTCACTTGGGTCGACTCATGCAATATTAGGGTCGACCCTCTCAGGAACCACAGAACCTTGTGTTTCAGCCTTCCTTCACTTGGGTCGACTCAACACTTTTTGGGTCGACTCAAGGTTGGGTTGGGTCGACTCAAATTTCACTTGGGTCGACCCTCTCAGAGATTCCAGAGAATTGATTTGTGAATGATAAAATCTTTGGGTCGACTCATGTTCTATTGGGGTCGACTCAAAGTTGGGTTGGGTCGACTCAAACTTTACTTGGGTCGACCCTCTCAAAGACCCTCTCAGAGATTCCAGAGAACTGATTTGTGAGTGAGAAAACCTTTGGGTTGACTCATGTCCTGTTGGGGTCGACTCAAAGTCGGGTCGACTCAAGCTCCATTTGGGTCGACCCTCTCAGGGATTCCAGAGACCTGTTTTCTTGAAGCTTGAAGATGGGGTCGACTCAACTTACACTTGGGTTGACCTATGTACTGTTCATCAGTGCCATTTTTGCAGAAGTGTGCCAGATGTTTTCTTGATGTGCCGGAGTCGACTCAATCCATACTTTGCTGCAACTTAAGGTTAGATTTATCCATATAATCAATGAAATAAACTTTAAACAATTTTGAATGTATGTCATGGTGGTGCTACATACTCTAAACAATGAAAATTACTATTGTCCACTTAAGAGTACGTTTCACTTGAAACTTTGCCGAATTGGAATTTAGAATTCACTATCCCTTTCCTATCGCAAATTTTATCTCATTATTGATCATTGTATTAATCATCAAAATACCACTATCATTCTCAATATTGAATTTGCTAAGTCTATAAAGTTAAGTTTTCTAACAAAAATTGTTGTCTTCACCATTTATTCAACTTAGCATTTAGTACCTTCCACTAAAGTGGTAGATATTGAGAGGGTGGCACCAAAACGTAGCTATCATGGGAAGGGGGAAGGTATGCTCCCTATTTACTATGAAGAAGCTATTAATTTCTTTCTTGAAGAACATCAGTTTGGGTAAGTTAATTATATTAACTTACCATTTTTCACAATTATTACATTGCCAGTAGCTTAAACATTTGAATTATGTAGGGATATAATATGGGAGGACGAAGATCATACCAAACCTGCATGCAACCCTTATGCCTTAGTGTAGCTCCTACATGACAAGCCACTATGCAGTGACGTATGCTTCTACCTCACTTCTACTGGAGGAATATAATTTAGTATTCACTGCTATGTTGTTTTATTACGTTTAGGTAATCAATGTGTACTTTCAAATTTTGGAGCTTCTTCCTCGAGTGTATACTGAAATTATTGACCATCCATGTTTATATTTGCGCTGCGAGATCCAAGTTTTGACTTACTGCTCATCATGAATTTTTTTTACTTTGTTGATTCAAATTCAGCTTGTCATCTCTGCCGTAATAAATAAATTGTATGCAGGCTGTTGTGGTTCAACATCTACCATTGGATTTCTGGATAACCACTGATGTTACGAAAAGAATCATAGAGTCATTGCTGCCTAGTATTCAAATATGGCTATGGGAATTCAGTCGTGCCGATCTTGAAAAGTGTAGATATCTATTCATTCGAATGAATATGGGATGGCATTGGTATCTACTTTCTCTGGACTTGAAGGAGTAGCGTTTCGATTCCTACAACTCCTTGTGGAGTTTCAACGTTGCAGACGACGCTGTTAGATATGTTGGTATCACTTGTACAATATGATATTACTGATTTTCTTTTTTATCATAGGTTCCTTCTAAAAATTTTGCATTCTTCACATTATTGCAGGCATCTTTTGTGCGAACGTGGCTAAACGACTATGTCGGATATCGTATCCCTGAATTAGCGTATCGTGAAAATCGACAATGTGCACAACAAAGAACTGATAGTGTTGAGTGCTTATGTTTGCAAAGGCACTTACCCGAGGCAGCTCGAGACCATTGCAGGAAGAATTCAAGGATCCTTCTTTATACAGGAGCTGGGCTGCAGGAAGTATTCTATTACATTTCGGCTGCGTTGCGTTTGATAGGTTTTGGTCAATGTACGGGAGCGAAGTCAAGTAGAAAGAGAGCGTAGACTCCATGTTGTAAAACATGATTGTAAATGTGTTGTAAAAGATGATTGTAACTGTGTTGTAAAGGATGATTGTCACATTGTTATTTTCATCTTCTGTGTAATATAACATTCTAACAGATAATATCATTATTCCCTATTATGTTCAGATGATTGGCAAATTTTTCAACTTCTTGTCATGCTCATTGCTTAAATAGGAGTTCATGGTGACTTATTATAAGTGTGCCAATTGAACGTGTGTTCCTCATATCACGTAATTCAGTTTGGAAATTTGTTTAAAATCAAATGCAATCTCCAAATGGTGGAAAATCCATTTGTACCAACCCAAAATCTGCAACATTATCAACCCGCACTAAACTAACAATGAAGAGCACCAACAAGTCTGGCAACTAAAGCGTATCGGAGTTTGAGAAAACTCAGCGTGCCATTTTGCTCCATTTTGGGATTTCAGTTAGGAAACAATAACATATGGTTACTGTGTGCACTGTTGAAGGCGACCAGCTTTGTGGGATTTCAACATATGGTGCACCATGGCACACAGTAACCACCCTATGGCACGCAAAGCGACAGTTAGTTCATGTGCAACCCGTCGCCTGGGGTCGACTCCTAAATTCAGGGGTCGACTCGTGTTCGCAACGAGTCGACTCAATATGTCCCGGAGTCGACTTTGGAGACCAGCGACTTTAGCTACTCTCTGGATTTCTCTAAGACTCTTAAGGGGTCGACTCCCTTAGTATTGGGGTTGACTCGAGCTGTCCAGAGGTCGACTCCTGTCTGCGTGAGGTGACACTTAGGCTTGGCTGATTTTGGCTGCTCTCTGTCTTTGCTCTGTGCCACTTAAGGGGCCGACTCGCCATTCACTGGGGTCGACTCTAAGGCTCCGAAGGTCGACTCGAATGATCGAGGGGCCGTCTCTACAGCTCGGTTGTTTTCAGCTGATTTCTGTATTTGCCCTGAGATGCTTCTGGGGTCGACTCGTGTCTGCATGAGATCGACCCCACAATAGCTAGAGTCGACTCTTGAGTACCTTGGGTCGACTCGTCCGCCGTTCACAGCTCTTATTTTCTTTCACTCTGGCAACTTGCGGTCGACTCGGCTGTTACTGGGCTCGACTCCGTAATATAAGCTTAATTAAGTTTTAAATTTTAATTAAGATTATATTTTTTTCCTTTTTTAGCAATCTTCTCCTTCTTACAAATACACAAGTACCAACAAAGAAATATAAGTGAGACAAGCGATGTTGGAAAAAAATAGAACTTTTCATTGCACTTGTAGAGATTACAATGAGAGTCCTTGAGATCTATTAAAGATTTCAACACAAAAATCCTAAGATTCTAAAGATACAAGAAATCAAGGGGCTGTGAAATTGGAAGAAGGTCCTAGCTGTCTCCCCAATAGAAGACTTAGTACCTCAAAAACTTTCTCGAGACAGCGTGCAACTTCAGAATTAGACTAGAGATAGGACTTGTTCAGTTGAGTTACAGTCTGACTGTTCTTATAAAGTCCTTGTAGAAGTTTGTTGCATACTTCCTCTGCATTTTCATTCAGTTTCTCGATGTCCTTTGTGACAGATTATTGAAGCTTTCTTGTTTCCTCTTCTATGTCCACAAATCTTTGGTATTGTCCTTGAACAAGACATCGAAGACTGACCAATTCTGCCCTCATATCTGCGACTAATTGAGAGATGGTCGCGTTGGAAAGTACCAAGTCTGTAGAAGCTACATCCCTAGAATTTCTTAACTCTTGCAGAATATCTTCCCTTAGTGCTCTGAACTGCTCAGCACTAAGTCTAATCTCAGTGGACTGCTAAGGTTGGAGAATTGGTTCTTCAGTGGGAGGATCAAAAGATTCTTCATTTTCTACAGGTGGCTCCTCTTCTCTATGTTCTGCAGTGGTCTTTGCTTCATTTTTTCTTATCCATTGACCGTCTTTCTTACGAAAACCCATTCGATGTAGAGACCGGTCATTGTAAGTATCCCAACGTGAAAGAGTTGTAGATGACTCCCCTTCAAGATTTACACCAAACTCCTCAAAGACTAAGGTTAAGATCATTCCATACGGCAAGGATGCCTTAGCTCTAGAAGTAGACTCTACCATGTGTCTAATCATGAGGTGAGGTAAGCTTAGGGGGCTAGTGTTCAGAATGTGGAACATAATAAGGATATCTATTTCGGAAACAAAATCAAACCTACCAGTTTTGGAAAAGAGGATTCGGCTAACAATGTAATGTAATAGTTGATTTTAAACACTAAGTCGGTTGGCCGAAATATCCTCAATTTGACTTACATTTTCTCTACCTAGAAGGAATTGAAGGCCCAACTCTTTATGTTCTAAATAATCTTGGGTTGAACCAGAGGTTGGCATGTTCACAAGACTTCTTAGGGTTTCCGAGTTTAGAAGAATCTGAGTTCCGTTTACCACACTTTTAGTGCTTGCAATTCTGGTTTTCAGATTGCCATAGAATTCACGAACAAGGTTCGGGTAGGTTGGAATGTTAAGGAAACATAGGGTTTCTGTTGCCCAGATAGACAACCCAAGAGGGGGGGTGAATTGGGTTTTAAAATAATTATTACAATTAAAATGTTTGTGGATAACTAATTAATACTTTTTGCAAGTTGATTAATTAGATGCTATGTGCAGTGAATGAAATGAAGGTAAGAGACAACAAAGCAATCACAAACACAAAAAATTTATAGTGGTTCGGAGCTAACCCTTGCTCCTACGTCCACTCCCCAAGCCTCACTTGGGAATTCACTATAATCCCTCGGATTACAGCCGGTTGTTTTACAAGCTCACAACCTAACTTGTTGTTTTGCGAGATCACAACGAACTCGGTCGGTTTTTTCAGGCTCACCGACTAGAACCACCCGATTGTTTTTCCGGACTCACAATCAAACCCTTACACGTTGTGGTGCAAAAATAAAACTGCTCTCCCAAGTGCAGGAGAATCGCACAAGTAGTATAACTCGGAAGTCCGAGGTCGATTCCTCAGGGAACGATCTATGGATTATCAGCGTAATTTTTCGATGTAATTTTTAGTTGATTTTTTTGAAATTAAAAGCAGCGAATAATAGATGAATTAAACAAAGTTCAATAAGATAGAGATGGTAAGGGATCCGGAATCTCCCTTGATAATATTACTTTCAACAAATAAACTCAGAGATTCTCGATCAAGGATCAAATAAAAAAAATAGTTCTAATCATGAAATATATCATTTGAATACACGAACTCAATGTTTAAGCATTCATCGTGTCAATTATGTCTACGACAAATCAAATATCAGAGCAATCCATGCATCAATAAATATAAAACATGATGAATCTATCTAATAAATAAATAGGAGAGAATCAGAGCATATGAAAATATGTAACTCAATTAAAACCAAGGTTCAGAGTTTACTTCAAGAGAGTAACAAATCAAGGGTTCTCCCATCACCCTTTGCCAAAGAAATTAGCTTTCCATTACAACAATCACCTCCCCTTTTGTTTTTTTTCTTTTCTTTTCTTTTCGGAAACAGGGCATACCCTGTTTCCTTCTTCTCTTTTCCTTCAACCCCAGCAGGCGGCTCCTCTGTTTTTCCGAATGAGGGGTCCCCTTGCCTCTCCCAACAGAGAGAGCTTTATAGTTGGCATTCAATCCCCCTCTTTGCACTCGACGGAAGGGCTGCATCTCGGGCGGATCAGGATGCTGGGATTACGAGCGAATGGGGCGTGAGATGGGCGGAAGAGGAGCAGGCGCAGATCCAGGAATGGCTTGCGGAAGGATAGGCTGCACACGGACGCTGTGAAGGAGGCTGCGGGCAGATCCGGCGTTGAGAACGGACGCCGAGGATCGTGCAAGGGAGGCTGAGGTCTGGGAGGTGATTGCGGGATGATCACGGCAGATTGCTCGCGGTCTGATGCTGGTCCGGCGCGTGAGGCAGGCTCGTGGAAGAAGAGGAGGCAGATGGCTGGGAGATTCAAATGGATGAGAGCTGCGGCAGGATCTTCGGATGCTGGGATCCTGGGACGCTGCTCACGGACGGCTGTAGGCGGGATCACATGCTGAAGAACGAAGATGGAGGAAGCTGGGAGGCGTGTGAAACGGGCGGAAGAAGGGGCGTTGATCGGGATGCTGGAGATGGAAATGGTTGCATCGCTGGAGGAGGCGGAATTGGTGGAGGAACGCGATCTCTTCCGGACGACCGCTGGGAGGTTTCACGGACATGGGAGCTGGAGCTGATCTTGGCTGGGCGGTGGCGGACGGCCGGGCGATGATCGTGGACTCGCGGATGCTGTGGAGCTGAGGAATCAGTGGATGAAGTTGATAGAAGGGGGATCTCGGGAGGTTGCACGGACACGGGAGCTGGGACTGGGAGATCATTGCGAGAGGAGCTGGACGTTGATCACGGGATGCTAGGATTGGGTGCGGGGATCAGATCACAGATCCTAGCTCACGGACGGCTGGAATCTTGAGTTGCATTGCGGAATTTGGGGAGTCGCTTGGGTGCACGGAAGAAGAGTCATAGACTCTGTTCTGCAGTTGGGAAGATGCATCCTTTTTAGATGAATTTATATAAAATAATGTTAAAATTATAATAAGCACTAAGGATAAAATATTAATCATGCAAATGTTAACATCTATTATTTATCATTATTTTGCTAGCATTAGGCTAAGTTAATTGGTACTTAGATCGCACTTTTGTGCTCTCATCACGTTGGTTTCAACCTAGGCTCACCAACAAACCTTTACACCCTTGATTCAATCCCCTGATTGAATCAAGTAAGGAACAAACGGTTTGAGCAAAGACAAACAGAAAAATAAAGCTTCTAAACAAGCAGATATACAGCGATATAAATAAGAGAGAAGTTAAGAGCCCTCAAACAAATTTTTGAAGATGTAAGGGAGGGCTTCTGGAACTCGGGGTCTCCTCTTGAATGTCTTGAAGACTTGAAGACTGAAGGAGACTCCTTTAATGCTGGGAAGAGTTGGTTGAATGGAGTTAATGGCCCTCTTCCTTCTTTTCCTTTGAAATCCTTTGGTAGATGAAGATTTCTTGTTTTCTTTGAATGGAATGTCGCTTCACTACCTTGCTACAGTTCTCTGTGGCTATTTAAGCCATTCCCCACGGAAACTAGCCGTTAGACACAATCTTCTAGCCGGTTTTGAGTTGGATCTTTCTGTTCGTCTGTCTGTTCTCAGTCGGAGTCGACTCGTAATGTACAGGAGTCGACTCGAGCCTGTGCCAGTGCTTCTGATACGCTTGGAGTCGACTCGTAATCTTCCGGAGTCGACTCGAGTCTCAGACTTTGGTTCACATTGACTCTTAACTTATCCAAAATGTCTTGAACCAAATCTAGAGACACTTAACCATAAATATACAAGAATTTCACTGAAACACTAGATTGAATTCATTAGTAAACATAAGATATACTCAAATGCTTTGAGCTCATCAAAATCAAATAGGGTTATCATCAATCACTCCACAATCTCCCCCTTTTTGATAATGACAAAACATTGAGTATATGTAAAGTGAATTGCTCAACAAACAAGGAGATTTATAATAAAATTTTAAAATGAATTCAAGTGTCTAGTTATTTTAATTTATCCAAAACTGAAAGGTGTGAAACAGTAAATTTTGAAGTTAAAGCTCCCCTTTCATTTGGAATTATATAAGCCTTTCATGTCATGCAATCAATTGTTTGGCTTATATATATTTAATGAGTTTGCTTTCTTAAAAATTTAGATTCTCCCCCTCAACACATGCATTCAACTTGGTTTTGATTCTCTGAAATTTCTTTTAGTGTATTGAAGCTTTTGAATTTAAATTTTCGGTTTTTAGAGGAAAAATCTGCCAATTTGTTCTTGAGTATGATTCAACTAATCTCCGAATATTCCTTGAATAGATTCTGGAGATTACTCCGTTAGGAGCCCCAACAGAGAGATAATGAGCCTCGAGGTATCGAATCCACTAAGAGCAAATTATTGTGTGTTTATTGATTTTCATTGATTCCCTTTACATGTCTATTCAATATATTTTCTCCCCCTTTTTGTCATCATAGCAAAAAGGAAGAAAGCACATCACACAAGCAAGTAGAGATTAAATTTGCACAGTATTGAAGAAAATTGTCTACTCATTGTATTGATTGTATATGTAGGTACACTTGTAGATACAAAGAGTAAAGCAGTAAGTACATGTCAAAATAAAAAAGCAGGCTAGGGTTTCTTCGAGGAGGATGTGGCTCCCTTGCTCAGTCTTGATTGTTCCATGAGTAGACTGACCCCATTTGTGACGTTCCCTAGCTGCGTGATGATCGCCGAGGTGGCTCTACTGTGGATCGAGGAGAGCTCAGTCAGACTCTTCTGAAGTGTGTCCAACTTGGCGATCAGCACATTCGCCAGACGCTCGGCCCCCTGACTCTGGCTGCCCATGTCGTGTCGGATGTCATCTCGCATCTTTCGTGTGTTGCTTGTGACATCGCTCATGTTTGAGAATTGGGCTTGTATAAGGCTTCTGACATTGTAGATCTCCTCCCTCAGATGAGCCGTCATCTCGGTCACGGCTGATAATGAGGGAACCAATGCAGAAGAGGGGGCAGTGGCTGGATCTCGAAGCTCCCTCAGTAGGTCGTCCCGAAGATCCCGTACGATCTCCTGCCGCAACTCTCGGAGCTGCTCAGGAGAGATCCGGACCTCTATCGGCTGAGTGGGTGGTGCTGAAGAGGAGGGTCCGGCTGATGTGGATGGTGCTGAGGTGGAGGGATAGGTGGGAAAGTCAGAATCATGATCAGGACTGGGGGAGTGTCGAGTGGTAGGTATGGAAGAGGATGATTTCCTGACCCAGACTCCCTCTACCTTATCAAATCCCATCCTGTGAAGGGTTCCCTCACCCATGCGATCTGTCCATCGCAGTGCGCGAGAGGGTTCCCCCTCAGGAATGGGGATCTCGGACTCCCTAAAAATCAGGGTATACAACATCCCATATGGAAGGGTGAGCCTAGGTTTGTCTAGTGGCTCACATAGGTATTTGTAGATTAGCTTAGGGAAGTTAATTGGGGTATCTTGGAGAATGTAATACATGAGGGCTAGGTCCCTCTCGGATACAAAGTCAAAGCGGCCGGTCTTAGGAAACAGGGTCCTAGAAATAATACTCAAGAGGAGCCGCATTTCAACTGATAGTAAACTAGCGGACACCTCATCTAGTGGGGACTGGGGTGGACTCCCTAATATGGCCGTAAGGGCCTCAGTCCTATCGGCCGGGTGAGTAGGAAATACCCCTACTTGGGGAAGATGTAGGATTTGTGCTATAAAATCCTCTGAAATGAATAAAGGGACACCCGCTACGGTTCCCTGTATTCCACCATTACCCCTAGACACTGTCCCATAAAACTCCCTAACTAGCCCTGGGTAAGTGGGGAGATCTAGGGAGCAAAAGAACTCTAGTCCTTGGGCCTTCAACCTATGCCCTATAGTGAAGCCTTCCCGGGAGAGATAGTCGAAGTTGACATATCTCCCGGTGGAGACCGCCTTCCCGGCACACGGACGCGAGGGAACCGGCCTCGGCGGGGAAGGAACCGGAGGTTGTGGCCTCACGGGTTCATTCCGAGCCTTGGACCGTCGCTCGGCGCCGCTCGCGGATTGAGGCATCTTTCGGCTCGGGACAACTACCTTACGAGGCATAGTAGACCTAGAAAAGGGAAAGGACACAAGGAGTCGGAAGAAACTCGACGGAAAATCCCTAATGGAGTTCGGAGACGAGGTAGGAGACGGCTCTAGGGTTTGTGAACAGTGGAGGCGGTGAATAGAAGTGTTGAATAAACGCTTCGATTAGGGTTAAAACATCGGATTCCCGACCGCGAGTCGACTCCAGTAAGTCGCGAGTCGACTCGACCTCGAGTCGACTCCAAAATATGCGCGAGTCGACTCCCCCTATGCTGCCATCGACCTCGAGTCGACTCCCATCTGTGTGCGAGTCGACTCCCCCTCATGAGCCGACTCTGAAACGTATCCGAGTCGACTCGAACTCTGGCACGCACCTAAAAATCATGCTATTTTCATGCCAAACAAGGGATAATCACTAAGTTTATGATCTGATTTGATAATCATCGATGAGAGACTCTATATTTAACACAACCTAATCATCAAAATCAATGAACTAGAAGAGAACATCACTAGGATGGATCAATCACTCCTAATCCTCTCCTAAGCACACTAAATCTCTCTTCACTCAAAGGTTTTGTGAAGATATCAGCTAATTGATCATCAGTGCAAAAAAATTGAAGTGTCACATCACCATTCAGTACATGATTTCTTATCAAGTGATGTCTTATCTCAATATGTTTAGTTCTTGAATGCTGAATTGGATTTTTAGTTAGATTAATGGCATTTGTATTATCACAATTAATGGAAATTTTGTCTTGTTTAATGCCATAGTCTTCAAGTTGTTGTTTAATCCACATGATTTGAGCACAACAAACTCCCGGCAGCAACATATTCAGCTTCAGCAGTAGATAATGCAACCGAATTTTGTTTCTTACTAAACCATGAGATTAAATTTTCTCCTAAGAATTGATATGACCCGCTGGTGCTTTTTCTATCAAGTTTACAACCAGCAAAGTCTGAATCTGTGTATCCTATTAAGTTCAGGCTAGATTCTTTAGAATACCATAAACCTATATTTTTTGTTCCTATTAGGTATTTAAAGATTCTCTTGACTGCAATTAGATGAGATTCCTTAGGATTAGACTGATATCTAGCACACATGCATACACTAAACATGATATCAGGTCTACTTGCAGTGAGATACAATAAAGATCCTATCATACCTCTATACATCTTTTGATCTACAGATTTACCTGATTCATCTTGGTCTAGTTTGCATGATGAGCTCATGGGTGTGCTGATTGACTTGTTTTCCTCCATATCAAACTTCTTAAGCATCTCCTTGATGTAT